>NC_057799.1:291354642-291404412 GCF_018294505.1 Triticum aestivum
TAGGCCCACTAAGGCCCATTAAGTTACCGGCGGGTTCCGGTAACCTCCCGGTACTCCGGAAAAATCCCGATTTCACCCGGAACACTTCCGATGTCCAAACATAGGCTTCCAATATATCAATCTTTATGTCTCGACCATTTCGAGACTTCTCGTCATGTGCGTGATCACATCCGGGACTCCGAACAACCTTCAGTACATCAAAACATATAAAATCATAATATAACTGTCATCGTAACGTTAAGCGTGCGGACTCTACGGGTTCGAGAACTATGTAGACATGACCGAGACACCTCTCCGGTCAATAACCAATAGCGGAACCTGGATGCTCATATTGGTTCCCACATATTCTATGAAGACCTTTATCGGTCAGACCGCATAACAACATACGTTGTTCCCTTTGTCATCCGTATGTTACTTGCCCGAGATTCGATCGTCGGTATCTCGATACCTAGTTCAATCTCGTTACCGGCAAGTCTCTTTACTCGTTCCGTAATACATCATCCCGCAACTAACTCATTAGTCACAATGCTTGCAAGGCTTATAGTGATGTGTATTACTGAGTGGGCCCAGAGATACCTCTCCGACAATCGGAGTGACAAATCCTAATCTCGAAATACGCCAACCCAACAAGTACCTTTGGAGACACCTGTAGAGCACCTTTATAATCACCCAGTTACGTTGTGACGTTTGGTAGCACACAAAGTGTTCCTCTGGTAAACGGGAGTTGCCTAATCTCATAGTCATAGGAACATGTATAAGTCATGAAGAAAGCAATAGCAACATACTAAACGATCGAGTGCTAAGCTAACGGAATGGGTCAAGTCAATCACATCATTCTCCTAATGATGTGATCCCGTTAATCAAATGACAACTCATGTCTATGGCTAGGAAACATAACCATCTTTGATCAACGAGCTAGTCAAGTAGAGGCATACTAGTGACACTCTGTTTGTCTATGTATTCACACATGTATTATGTTTCCGGTTAATACAATTCTAGCATGAATAATAAACATTTATCATGATATAAGGAAATAAATAATAACTTTATTATTGCCTCTAGGGCATATTTCCTTCAAAATGCTCAAGTGAGGAAACATCACAAGCTGGCAGTATCTCATAACCCGGCCAGAAGATAAGCTGAAGGAACGAAAGGGAGTTCTGGCTCACAAAAAGATGACCCGGACTTAATTCTGGTATAAATAAACAAGTTTAACATGGATGAATACCAACTATTTTCAAATAGAAAATATAAATTACTTAAAAATTTGTTTGACAAACTCACATGGAGGTAGAATCGGAAGCATGTCCACATCCACCCAAATGTCGATATTATCCTTCAAGACGAATATTGAAGGTTATTTTCATATCCTCCTGAAATCCATAGGCCTATCGCAAATGTGAGTGATTTACTGCATTATAGGGCTTAACGCAAAAGCAGTGTTGAGTCCTAAGGGGAGTTATCTTCGTCTCCATACTCTCCCTGTCTTCGAAATCGAGCTTATCCAAGACATACGATTTTGCATGGCAGGGGATGCACTCGTCGAATTGTAAAAAGTGGAAATTACATGTTCAAGCAAAGAATCACAAGTAATGCTTAATTATGAAAAAAATACTTGTCATTGTTATGTACCATAAAAACTTCAAAGGTCTCATCCAGCGTGATGGTGAAGCACCTACTATTTTTCAGGTGAGGCCTATCGCACATACCCAGGGCGTCGCTGCAGTAATCGCACTCAGGGATCCTACCGTCATCAAACATTTCCTGTGTTCATAATTTAAAGATTAAAAATCGACGACAATTACCAGGAACTCAACACATAGATCAGTATTTAGCACAGGTTGACTTTCGGTCTGCCGAGTCTTTCTTGAAAACTCTCATCTCACGTTGTGTATATGGTGGGCACTCTCACTCTGATATTTCGACCACTGGTGATGGTCGCTCCTCCCTTCATGCCCGAGTGCATTAAACCAAAATGTTTAGCACACGGGAAAGAAGGAGAAGCGACCCCCACGATAACAGTCGCGATTCTTCCTCTCTCATATATCGACCGTATATGGTGGACACTCACTCACTAACATTTCGACCATCAATGATGGTCGCTACTCCACCTTCCCCTAGTGATTACAAAGGTCTAGCACAAGGAGAAGAAGGAGAAGTGAACCCCACGACAATAGTCGGGATTCTTCATCTCTCATATATCGACCGTATATGGTGGACAATCCCTCCCTGAAAGTCACACAAGGAGCCCCAACAGACTGAAAGTCCATCCGTTACATATATCGAGAAATGACATTAAAAAATGGCCTATGTTTTGCCGGAATGTCGTTTAATTCCTGTTCCAGCAAATCACGGGCACTTGATATTTCCTACTTTATAGCACAAGTCATGATGAAATCCACGAAAAAATTCGGCATGACCTTGGCTAAAATAGGACATATCGAGCACCTGAAATTTGCTGGAACAGAAATGACTCAATATTCTCGCAAAACATAGGCCACTCGGAGCTGTTCCCTGCAAAATCATACACATGTCCAAAGAGACAACCGATACATGTCCAAATATCATCAGACACATGTCCAAGGAGGAGAGAAGGAGGAGGTGGACTTTTAGCTCACCGACTCGGTTGTAGAGGAATTAGAGGAAGCTCCGATGACAATCAATACATTTTAGATCATCAAATCTCAGATAGCATTCTTTGATGAAAAAGTGATAATGACGTAAAAATAATTAAATTTTCCAATAGATTTCTACATTGAAAAAATTACTAAAAGTTTCTATACCTATTTTTTTACTAAATATACATATATACATATATTACTAAATTTGCACTGGTGCGCGTCGGTCCTAAACAAATGGTTTAAAACCCCTTTCCACGACAGCATTTGGAACCATCGCCAAGTGAGTGTGTGCAATAGGGTGTCCTTCCCACACGACCCAGAAATCGTCGGGGATAGGCCTTCCTGGGACCCAGGCTGGGGCCGTGTGCAATCGGGCGAAGCATCGAAACCCAATCATTTCCGTAGGTATGTACATCCCACACGGTGAATCCCAGAAATCATTTCCGTAGGTATGGACATCCCACACGGTGAATCCTAGAAATCATTTCCGTAGGTATGTACATCCCACACGGTGAATCCCAGAAAAACATTTCCGTTCGTATGTATATCACACACAGTCAATCCAAGGAATACATTTCCCTTCTTATGTACATCTCACACAGTCAATCCAGGGAAAACGTTTCCGTTCAGATGTACATCCCACACGGTTTTATGTATACGCTCGTGTGTGAAAGGTGTAACTATCACACACGCTCTGCCTTGGTTAACTGTTTGCTTTCGTTAACTACATCACACACGATTTGATGTAGAAAATTGTGTGGCATTGGGCTATCCATCGCAAGCGCTTTTACTGCTAGAACCGTTTGCAAAGGTCCATGACCGTCTGTTCTATTTTTATTTTTGTCTATAATTTATTATTCTAATTGGAAATTTTGAAATACGAAACGTGCAATCCAAATTCTCAGCACAATGGTTCAACAACGAATCCATAAATAAAATTGCCAGTACAATATGTTCAGTAATTACAGGATTAGGCAGCAATTAACTATGATGAACTGCAATATTTAATGGCGGTAAAGGTGAAGAGACAAGTGTAAATCATTTTGATTGCCGACGGTGTTGAAGAAGCGGACTGCCCATAATGTGCCTTCCTGCAAGCCATAGGCAGGAACCACTTTCTTCCAACCCCTTGTGATGATCGCCCGCCCATCCTTCACCGCCTTCAGGAAGACTTCTAGAGCATTATCATGGTAGCATGAATTATATACTTTAACCTTAGTTGCCTCCACTCCGGTCATGTAGTTTGCAAGGTAATCATCAGTAACTAGATTCGGAAACAACTGAAAAGAGAAAAATATCAGATACTGAGGTCCTATAGAGTAACTTGTTGTGGGCAACGGGAAAAGGCAACACATTACTTACAATCCTAAAGTTCACTGTTGTCTTCGACAAAGTGTAAATAAAGAGCTTAATTCCAATCACCCGTTTCTTTCGCCTAACAATCTTTCTTAGTTTCCTCACTTGACGCTTGTTCATGAATATCTCACTGCCCCATACGCAAAAGGGATCGAAGCGTGAATCAGTACCCCTCATATATGTACCTACAAGCAACCAGTAAATGTTAGAAGCTAAACTGAGATTGCACAAATGATGTAAAATACAACTACCTATGTTCCTAAGTACAAGTATTTTTTTTGAGATTTCAATATGAACTACATACAGATGTATATAGAATTATATATATAGTTTAGATTAGAATCTAGATTCACTCATTTTGCTCCTTATGTAGTCTATATTGGAATCTCTAAAAATACTTATATTTAGGAATAGATGGTGTATAAGACATGGGATGCAGCTAACCTCGACGGCAAACAACAGCGTCGCCCATTGTAGCCCTGTGTAAGTACATGGAAAGCCAATGTTAACTACAACAGGGTTAACATCCACCAAAAATAGCAAATGGTAATAAAATGGCAGCATCTGTAGTGATATCTTCATTTCGAAAGAGTAGCACGGTAGCAAAGGGACGGATTAAAAAATGGATACAACTGTTAATTGCAACAGGCTTAACAACATCCTAATTCATGTTTTGTAAGTTTGTAGCCAGTGAAATACAACTCTTTAAAAATGGATACAACTGTTAATTGCAACAGGCTTAATGGACATTGAAACCGGTACTGATAAAAATGCAATTGGCAGAGTTAAACATCACAGGGCAGGTGATGCTAGAGCAGATAATGGCCCAGTTGTCTATAAAAAGGTAGGGAAAATAGCTCAAACGTGTTAGGCATGTTTACTACAACATGCTTAATACATCAACAGTACAAAACATAGCCATTAATTGCAACTGATATTGGTAAGATTGAACTGGTGGGTACATACTTGGTAAGTCCTGAGAGGTAGTTGCTGGGGCACTTCATCTTGGCCAGAGCCCGCCCAAAGTCAGCGGCGGCGGAGGCGAGCTGTTTCTCTGGGTCGAAGCGTGGATCAGTGCCACCGACACGTGTACCTACAGGCAACCAGTAAATGGTAGAAGTTAAACTGCAATTGCACAAATGATGTGAAATACAGTAAGACATGGGATGCAGCTAACCTTGACGACAAACAAAATCATCGGCCGTTATGACCCTGCATAAGTACACGGACAAGCATGTTAAGTACAACATGGTTAGCATCCACCAAAAATAGCAAATGGGGCAGCATCTCTAGTATATCTTCATTGCGGAGAGTAGCATGGTGGCTAATGGAAAAATTAAAAAAATGGATACAACTGTTAATTGCAACAGGCTTAACAACATCCTAAGTCATGTTTTGTAAGTTTGTAGCCATTGAAATGCAACTGTTTAAAAATGGATTCAACTGTTAATTGCAACAGGCTTAATAAACATTGAAACCGGTATTGATAAAAATGCAATTGGCATAGTTAAACATCACAAGGCAGGTGCTGCCAGAGTAGAGAATGGCCCAGATGTCTATAAAAAGGTAGGGATAGTAGCAGAAACGTGTTAGGCATGTTTACTAGAACATGCTTAATACGTCGACCGTACATAACATGGCCATTAACTGCAACTTGTATTGGTAAGATTGAACTCGTGAGTACATACTTGGTAAGTCCTGAGAGGTAGTTGCTGGGGCACTTCATCTTGGCCAGAGCTCGCCCAAAGTCAGCGACGGCGGAGGCAAGCTGTTCCTCCGGGTTGAAGCGTGGATCAGTGCCACTGACATGTGTACCTACAGGCAACCAGTAAATGGGTAGAAGTTAAACTGCAATTGCACAAATTATGTAAATACTGTAATACATAGGATGTAGCTCACCTTGACGGCAAACAAAAGCATCGGCCGTTATGACCCTGCGTAAGTACATGGACAGGCATGTTAAGTGCAATAGGGTTAGCATCCACTAAAAATAGCAAATGGGCAGCATCTCTAGTGATATCTTGAGTCATGTATTGTAAGTTTGTTGCTGGTATTTGTGAAATTGAGCTGGACACGGTAATATTTGAACATCACACAGTGTGTACTACTGAAATAAACAAGGCACGAACATGGTTAATACATCAACCGTACAATCATAGCCGTTGCAAGTGGTATTGGTAAGATTTAGCTGGTCAGATCTTACCTGTTAAGTCCTTGGGGGTAGTCGCTGGGGGACTTCATCTGGGCCAGAGCCTGCACCATATTGGCAGCAGCGGCGGAGGCGAGGTGTTCCTCCGGGTCAACATGCACAGCGGCCATCGCGCCATGGACCGCCATCAGCTCCTGGCGGGGGGATTTGGAGGCATGAGGATGTTTCGTAGGCGCCATTTAAGCAATCAGGCCGGGGACGTGATAGAGATCGGTGGGTTACCTGATTGGATCCGAGCAGAACGTAGATGTGGTTGAAGCTGCGGTTGCGACGGCTACGGTTTGAGATGCCGGTAGGGGGAGGCGCGAGGGAGGGGGGATACTGAGGGGAAGGGGATGTGGTTGGAGGAATAAATTCTGAAATCGCGCGCCTAATGAAAATTTTGGTGCAAAATTTGAAACTTGGGCGGGGGAAACACACAACATAGACGAAGCGCATAAAATACTCGTATGCGAGAAAAAAGAAAGTTGGCAGATCCCATCTCCAAAAAAATGTACACGTGTACTTGATTTTTTTTGGTCAATGGTACGCCTGGTTTATTAGGAAATATCACACAGGTAACCGACTTATGGGTCATTAACGCAAAAAACGCAGACGGGTACGGCATAGAAACCGTGTGTTTTGTGATCTTCTAATGATTAACGCAAAAAAACGCACACGGGCACACATGCTAATCAATGCTCAAAGCCCTCAAAGGATGCTCTTACCAACATTGTACGTTAATACTACAAACTTAAAGTACGACCGTACATAACATAGCCATTAACTGCAACTTGTATTGGTAAGATTGAACTGGTGAGTACATACTTGGTAAGTCCTGAGAGGTAGTTGCTGGGGCACTTCATCTTGGCCAGAGCTCGCCCAAAGTCAGCGACGGCGGAGGCAAGCTGTTCCTCCGGGTTGAAGCGTGGATCAGTGCCACTGACATGTGTACCTACAGGCAACCAGTAAATGGGTAGAAGTTAAACTGCAATTGCACAAATTATGTAAATACTGTAATACATAGGATGTAGCTCACCTCGACGGCAAACAAAAGCATCGGCCGTTATGACCCTGCGTAAGTACATGGACAGGCATGTTAAGTGCAACAGGGTTAGCATCCACTAAAAATAGCAAATGGGCAGCATCTCTAGTGATATCCTGAGTCATGTATTGTAAGTTTGTTGCTGGTATTTGTGAAATTGAGCTGGACACGGTAATATTTGAACATCACACAGTGTGTAGTACTGAAATAAACAAGGCACGAACATGGTTAATACATCAACCGTACAATCATAGCCGTTGCAAGTGGTATTGGTAAGATTTAGCTGGTCAGATCTTACCTGTTAAGTCCTTGGGGGTAGTCGCTGGGGGACTTCATCTGGGCCAGAGTCTGCACCATATTGGCAGCAGCGGCGGAGGCGAGGTGTTCCTCCGGGTCAACATGCACAGCGGCCATCGCGCCATGGACCGCCATCAGCTCCTGGCGGGGGGATTTGGAGGCATGAGGATGTTTCGCAGGCGCCATTTAAGCAATCAGGCCGGGGACGTGATAGAGATCGGTGGGTTACCTGATTGGATCCGAGCAGAACGTAGATGTGGTTGAAGCTGTGGTTGCGACGGCTACGGTTTGAGATGCCGGTAGGGGGAGGCGCGAGGGAGGGGGGATACTGAGGGGAAGGGGATGTGGTTGGAGGAATAAATTCTGAAATCGCGCGCCTAATGAAAATTTTGGTGCAAAATTTGAAACTTGGGCGGGGGAAACACACAACATAGATGAAGCGCATAAAATACTCGTGTGCGAGAAAAAAGAAAGTTGGCAGATCCCGTCTCCAAAAAATGTACACGTGTACTTGATTTTTTTGGTCAATGGTACGCCTGGTTTATTAGGAAATATCACACAGGTAACCGACTTATGGGTCATTAACGCAAAAAACGCAGACGGGTACGGCATAGAAACCGTGTGTTTTGTGATCTTCTAATGATTAACGCAAAAAACGCACACGGGCACACATGCTAATCAATGCTCAAAGCCCTCAAAGGATGCTCTTACCGACATTGTACGTTAATACTACAAACTTAAAGTACTACCAGTAATTTGCTCTAATACTACAAACTTAAACTACTTCTCACATGTTGCCATCAGGGCATGCTGGCCAGACACCGGCGTTCTCCTTCCCGGCCTTCTAGGCGGCAGCCCACCGTGCTTCGATCTCCGCCAAGCTCTCCTCATCATGGCGTGCGGCCTCTTTTTTCTTGCGGCGGCGGGACTCTCTTTTCTTGACTGCTTTCTTCTTTTTCTGCTCCTTCTATGCGGCTTTGGCCGCCTCTAGATCCACCACCCATTCGGCCATGGCAGCCTCAAAGTCCGCCCATGTAATTGTCTGGCTGCCGGCGGCGATGAACTTAGCGCGGCGAGATGCCATCGCTTCCTTACCATGTGGGCGGTCGCGGGCGCGAGGAACGTGGCGCAGCGGGATGCCATCACTTCCTTACCAGTTACTGTGCGCCGCGGTGCCATGGACGAGGCTTGGAGAGAGCTCTGGGACGGAGGGGTCGGGCAGCCATACAGTGCGGTGGTATTCAAGAGCTCAACCACAAACAACAACAGAAATTTGGCTTCCCTTACAATTTTGCTCGTTCATTATCGCACACGGGTCATCTCCGCCGCTTCCGGAAACAGTGTGCGCTGAGCCTATTGTGTGTTGCGTTATGATTGGTCGGAACCCCAGCCACACGGATCGCGCGTGTGCACCGTTGGATGCGCCGCGATCGAACGACAATCCACGTCCCTCACATCACATCCGTGCACCTGTAGCTGGATTGGATTTATATGCGCCAAATGCCTAGAAAATGCACATAATCCCCTAAATATGGTAAATGAGCCCGGAAAAATGTCAAATTTGAACACGGTGATTTGCAGGGTGTATGTCCGTCGTAGAAAAAAAACTCCAGGGCAAAGAACGAAGAAAATTTGGATTCCCTTTCAATCTTGAGGATTTCCCTTTCGAAAGCATGGAACTTCCTCGGTGATGGTTCGATTTATGAAGGGCGTGCATGACAACATAAGCCAAACCTTCTCAAACTTTTACCAAGGCATGATGAGGTCATACCATGGCACCATGCCAGGCGTCATGTTTTTTAAGCATTTATTTTATTTTTATAGTTGAAAACCCAACAAACAGACATTTGTGGTTGACTATTGCCACACATTTCATCGAAATATCTGTCCATTCCTTGTAAAAGGCATGAGAATTTACTAAATGGCACGAGCATGGTTTTCTATGCCGTTCTTGTGGACCCTTTCGTGCATCGATTGTTTGAACTTGAATTATGTGCATTAATGCCTAGGAAATGCACATAATCCCCTAAATATGGCAAATGAACCCGGAAAAGTGCCAAATTTGAACATGGTGATTTGCAGGTTGTATGTTCATCGTAGAAAAAACTCGTGGACAAAGGACAAAGGAAATTTGGACCCCCCTTCAATCTTGGTGATTTCCCCATTGAAACCATGAAACTTCCTCGGTGATGGTTCGATTTATGAAAGGCGCGCATCATGACATAAGGAAAACATTCTCCAATTTTTACCAAGGCATGGTAAGGCCATACCATGGCACCAAGCCAGGCGTCATGTTTTCCAACCGTGTGTTTCATTTTTTGTATAGTTGTTAACTGAGTAAATGACGCGTTTATGGTTGACTATTGCCACACATTTCCTTGAAATATCTGCACATTCCTTGTAAAAGGCATGATAATGTGCTAAATAACACGAGCATGGTTTTCCAGACCTTACTTGTGCACCTTTTCATGCACCGAGTGTTCGAATTTGAATTATGTCCATTAATGCCTATAAAATGCACATAATCCCCTAAATATTGTAAATGAGCCCGGGATAATGTCAAATTTGAACACGTTGCATTTGAGGCGGTATGTTGATCGTTGGAAAAAAACTGAATGACAAACTAGGATGGAAATTAGGATTTCCCTTCAATCTTGGGGATTTTCCCTCTCGAAATGGAACTTCCTCGGTGATGGTTCGATTTATGAAGGGCGTGCAATACGACATAAGCCAAACCTTCTCAAATTTTTACCAGGGCATGGTGAGGTCATACCATGGCACCATGCCAGGCGTCATGTTTTTTAAGCATTTATTTCATTTTTTCTATAGTTGAAAACCCAACAAACAAACATTTGTGGTTGACTATTGCCACACATTTCATCGAAATATGTGTCCATTCCTTGTAAAAGGCATGAGAATTTACTAAATGGCACGAGCATGTTTTTCTAGGCCGTTCTTGTGGACCCTTTCATGCATCGATTGTTTGAACTTGAATTATGCGCATTAATGCCTAGGAAATGCACATAATCCCCTAAATTTGGCAAATGAACCTGGAAAAGTGCCAAATTTGAAAACGGTGATTTGTAGGTTATACGCTCATCATAGAAAAAACTCGTGGACAAAGGACAAAGGAAATTTGGATCCCCTTCAATCTTGGTGATTTCCCCCTCGAAACCATGAAACTTCCTTGGATGATGGTTCATTTTATGAAAGGCGCGCATCACAACATAAGGAAAACAATCTCCAATTTTTACCAGGGGCATGGTGAGGCCATACCATGGCACCACACCAGGCGTCATGTTTCCCAACCAAGTGTTTCATTTTTTGTATAGCACGAGCATGGTTTTCCAGACCATTCTTTTGCACCTTTTCATGCACCGATTGTTTGAATTTGAATTATGTGCATAATTAATGCCTAGAAAATGCACACAATCCCCTAAATATGGTAAATGAGTTCGAAAAAATGTCAAATTTGAACACGTTTCATTTGAGGTGGTATGTTGATCGTTGGAAAAAAAACTAAAAGACAAACTAGGACGGAAATTTGGATTCCCCTTCAATCTTGGTGATTTCCCTCTCGAAAGGATTGAACTTCCTCGGTGATGGTTCGATTTATAATGGGCGTGCATGACGACATAAATCAAACCTTCTCAGCTTTTAACCAGGGCACGGTGAGGCCATACCATGGCACCATGCCAGCCGTCATGTTTTTCAAGCACATACTTCATTGTTCTATAGTTGATGACCCAGTAAATGACGCGTTTGTGGTTGACTCCATTGAAATCTCTGCCCATTCCTTGTAAAAGGCTTGAGAAATTACTAAATACCACGAGTATGGTTTTTCCAGACCGTCCTTGTGCACCCTTTCATGCACCAATTGTTTGAATTTGAATTACGTGCATTAATGCCTACAAAATGCACATAGTCCCCTAAATATTGTAAATGAACCCGGAAAAGTGTCAAATTTGAACATGGTAATTAGCAGGGTTTATGTTCATCGTAGAAAACAAACTCATGGATGAAAGATAAAGGAAGTTTGGATTCCCATTCAATCTCGGTGACTTACTATCGCACACGGTTCATCTCCATCGCCTCTGCGAACCGTCTGTGTTGACTCACACATGCAAAAGGAAAAGAAAACCCTCGCCCACTTCGTCCCCACTCACTCGCCGCGGACTCCTCCGCAACTCTGCACCCTAAGCTCGACGAATGTTGGCGGCGGCCGTAGGTCGTGCTCCAAACGTCACCTGATTTCGGCTCCACCGCTTTTCGCGGCCTATCTGCACCGACATTCTTGACTCTGGTCTACTGGGGTTTTCTGCGAGATTGGGCCGGGGATTTTTCTCGTGGAGAAGGTAATCAACTTAATTAGCAAAATATTCACTCATCTCTTATTGCAGTCCATCCGTCGCTGTTAATCAACCGGCGGAAATCGCCGTGGAATCATTTTTGTTCTAGCTGATTCGTGGGTGTTCATTGATGTGTGCACAGTGCAAGCACAAATCGGGCAACTATGGTCGTGGCTAGTCAGAAACGAAGTTCTATCTCACCATTCCGGATGACTTCAGGGAGCGCTCGGTATGTTCAATCTCAACCTACCACGGTCAGCATGGCCTAAATTTGTGAACATATACCGTCTGTTGCTACATTATCTATATATTTGCATCAAATCTTTGTTACATTATCTATTTTCAATTCTATATTTTTGTAGTTTGCTTGCATCTATATATGGATATGTTCTATCAGTTACTCCCATATTTGCATCTTTCTCGGTTATTTCAATATATCTAATTTACGATCTTAATTTTCATTTCAAGCAGTACATCCCTTGCTTTGCAAGAACATGAGTAGAAGAAAATCTTGGGCTTTACTTTGCTGATGACTCCCAAGATGTCATATTGACAAGGCAACATGGGTTTACAATGACGGTTAGCGTAAAACTTGATAAAGATGGTCACTCCTATTTTAATGCGGACCTTTGGAAAAAATGTCTAAGTGTTATGAACTGAAAGCTGGCAATAAAATTCTAGTGCGTGCACCACGGCCTGGTCTAATTAACATGGATGTTTACTTCCCCAACGTCATCAGCCGATCAAAGTCTGATCGAGGTTAGTGTCCTTTCAACTTTCTCCATGCTGTCATATTACTATTTAAGCAACCAATTGATCACTATTTAAGCAACCAATTGTGATATCATATTCTGACTCCGTTCCTAGGCAGTAACAAATTCTGTTTAGCAATTTATGCACACTATATATTCTTCTGCCATGTTCTGAATAAATAATACCTTTCCACCTTTTAAGCAGGATATGTTGGATGCATAGTGAATGATCTGTATGTTACTAAGCGTACCGAATTTCACTGGAAGGACTTGAAGCATGTCATAAACTTTGTTGATAATCTGACAGAGATAGCACAGCGTATGAACGCTGGATTTTGGATGGGATTAATTAGACCTATGGTGCACACACTGAACAAGACCAATTGTGTGCACAAAGCGCTGGTAAAAAGTCTTATTTTAATGTTGATGCTGATAAACTATATATATCTTCAATGATATGTTACAATTGTTTTTAATTCTACATGTCAACAGAAATTGCCCCTTGTAGCCGTTCCTGGATCGATTTCCCAGCATGGTCGAATTACACTTGTGCCTGCTAATAACGCCAAAGTGATTGCAAGGTACTGCATTTCCCGCAAAAATGGAACCATTCAAATTAACAAGTTCTCGCTTCTCGTGGCAATGCATCCATATTGGAAAATTGGAGACACTGTTCTACTCCTGCTCTACCAAGGCACAGGAGGGCTCTTCCTTTTCATTGACGAGATGCCGAGTCGCCGTGATCAAGCTGCTTCCAGTGTATAGTTGTGGTTGTTGGCCCTCAGCCTCTTAAAATGTGCTAGCTGTTACTATATGTTAAGTATGTAGATATGGACCATATGGTTGTTGCCCTTAGCCTCTTAAAATGTGATAGTTGTTACTATGTTAAGTATGTAGATATGGACCATATGGTTGTCAAAACCGTGTTACGAAGATCCTCCTTTTGTCGAATAGTGTAACCACTATATATATGTTACTCAAATGCTGTTACCCAAGTTCTTAAATTTTCATGGAAAGTATTAGTATCGTACACAGTTCATTGAGTTTAAGCGTGTGCCCGATGTCCAGAAGGCATTTGCATGTTAACTTTCCATATTGCAAATTCACACACATGTTCACATAAGGAAACGTATGTGTAACATACTAATCATCGCACACGAGTACTCGCAGACACATCGTGTGCGATACTCCTAGCCGCTGCAAGCAACTAGTTTGCATTTTTCAAAGTGTTTTGTACACACAGAATCACACATGAAGTAACTGTATTGATCGTCTGTGTTGTAATTTCTCATCGCAAACAGTTCATCCGAGTCGGCTGTTTGCCACGTATCACACACATCTTGTTTACATGACTCGTTTGTGTTCTTTTGGCTCATCGCAAATAGTTCATCCATGTGAACTGTATGCTGCATATCACACACATCTTGTTAAGTTGAACCGTTTCTGTTGGGTTCCCTAATCGAAAACAGTTCATCCGAGTTAACCGTATGCCGTATATCGCACACACATTGATATGGATGCCCGTTTCTATTCTTCTACCTCATCGCAAACAGTTCAAATGGATTAACCGTGTGTCCTGCATCGCACACACATTGTTATGGCTGCCCGTTTCTATTGTTCTGCCTCATCGCAGACAGTTTGAATGGATTAACCGTATGCCCTTCATCGCACACACAACTAAAACCTGAACCGTGTTTGATGCATACATCATCGCAAACGTTTTGCACCTTTTTGACGGGTTTTTACACCACCGTTTGCGATTATTGCATCGCACACAGTTTCGGCAAAGGGTCTCTGATCGTAGTGTCGTGTTAGCAGTCTCCTGCAGTAGTGTTGATACCTAAAAATTTCTCATATAGAATTCCAATACATTTCTATATTGAAAATTTTCTATGCCTAATTTTTTTACTAATAATTTCTATTACTAGATTACTAGAATAAACCTACACTCAAAAAAAGAGGGAGGGGGAGGGAGGGAGGAAGGAAGGGAGATGGAGGGAGGTGGAGGGAGGAGGGAGGGAGGGAGGTGGAGGGAGGAGGAGAGGGAGGGAGGGAGGTGGAGGGTGTCGGCGGTCAGGAAACTAGGGTACCCAAACTTGCCGGCCTACGGCCCATGGCGTGGCTCTATCAACGGCCTGGTATGGCCCATCTACAAGACCGCCAAGGCAAGACCCTCGCGAGGGGCCAAACCTCGCGAGGCGGACGACGCCAAGACCTCTGGAGGGAGCGGCTACCCCAGGTGGCCTCCTGAGGAGCGGAGATTTCTATGCAGGTACCCAACCTCATGAGGTTGCGGTGACGCAAGCCATGACGACCAAGGCCAGGTGGGCGCCAGCGGGCGCAGAAGAGGCAGTTTCCTCTTTGGTGCTAAGGATGCAAGGACAAGTGTGCGTTCCCGAGGACTCAGGCAAAGGTTTCCATTCCCGTGCAACAAGACCAAGACCGCCAGGATGGTAGGAAGGATGTCATCGCCGAGCCCACCGCAGCGTCACGACCAGAAGCTTTGTAGGCCAAGACCACCTTTCGTCAGGATAAGATGTACTACTTGTCCCCTTTCAAATTGGCCACTGTGGGATCCCTTCCCGCCTACATTTAGGGGGAAGAGGAGTGAGGCCACTATAAGTATAGGTTAGCCACCACCGAGGCGAGGGATCCGAACCTCGTCAACTCATTCCCTCACCAGAGCAGACCTCGCGAGGTTGTTCATCCCTTGTACTAGTTGATCCTTAGCCCCTCGTGAGGCCAATCCACCACAAAGCAGTAGTAGGGTCTTACAACGCAAGGTGGCCCGAACCCGAGTAAATTGTTGTGTTCATCTTCTTCCTTGTTCATCGAGCTAGGCCGTGGGGCGACGAGATGGTGGCAGGAGAGGTTGAGTTCTTCGCACACGCCCCCAGAGTTCAAACCTTTCTTGGGTCTGCGGAGCCCTGAATCCGACATTTGGCGTGCGAGGTAGGGGGCGTGTTGAAGCCTCTCTTCCACCGTTCGCTTCACCGCCGTTCAGTCGTTCCTATGGCCGTTGCTCGCCGTGTCCGTGCTGAGCGCCGGGCTGCTCGTCTCGCTCAGACGGCACTCATGGGCAACGGCGCTCCTCGCCGCTCCACCTCCCCAGTAGCTATCGCCGCCACCGACCCTGCTGCCCGCAAACAACAAGATTCGTCACTGCCACTGTCCGTGCGGCGCGACAGCCGCACCGCGACTCCATCACCCACTTCGGTCATGGCGTCTTCTTCTCACTCTCGTCACGGGTCAGCAAACGCGCGGGCTACGCTGCTCATGGCACGTGAGCTTCTGCACTACCATCCGGCCAACGACCTCTATGACGATTGTCTCGCCCGCATCACCGAGCTCGTCAATGCCGCCGGTGAGGCCCCGGCACCGTCCCGCTCGCCTTGTCCTCTGCCGTCCCTGGCAGGCGACGTGGCTCACGGCATGCCTCCTGCTTCTCTGCATGGTGTTGACCCCGAGCCCAGGCGCGAGGGACCTCAGCGCGACCAGCCGCACAGGGTGCCGAAGTGCGATGAAGAAAGCTGCCAGGTGGTGTAGCGGCCCTAAGGAGAAGCGCACGCGCTTCCAGCACCGCTGCATCAAGACCGCGTGACGCCAGAGGCGGTGATGCGCGGGCGTCAAGATCAAGTTCCTCCCATGCGGCCAGCCCGTGTGAGTGCGGCAAGCTACAGTGCTTTCACCCCGGAGCTGCGCTGTGTCATCTAGCCCGGCAAGTTCAAGCCGGATCTCCCTCCGTGCTACGACGGCACCCCTGACCCCGCAAAGTTCCTCCAGCTCTACGAGTTGAGCATTGAGGTGGCAAACACCAACGACAAGGTCATGGCGAACTGGTTCCCCATGGCCCTGAAGGATGGTGTGCGTCCTTGGCTCCTGAACCTCCCGGTGGGGTTGATCTCCTCCTGGGACGAGCTACCCAAGCGCTTCATCGCCAACTTCCAGGGCACTCGCAACCGCGCTCCTGCCGCAGGCGACCTGCGGCGCATCAAGCAGCAGCTGGGCGAAACCTTGCACAATTACATACAGCGCTTCACCAATGTTCACCTCAATATCCCAAAGGTGTCGGTCGAGGCCATCATTTTGGCGTTCTCTGAGGGCGTCCGGGATGTCGAGATGAAGGCAGATCTCGCCATACACGAACAGTTGTGCTCGGTTCTAGAGATGTTCAACATGGCCGCCAGATGCGCGAGGGCAGAGGAAGGTCACCTCTCCCTCCTCGAGCTTCCAAATCCTGAAGACAAGAAGGCCAAGGCTAAGGAGGTAAAGCGCAAGGGCCCTGCTGTGCTCGCGGCAGAACCTGAGATGAAGCATGGCTGCGACCACGGCGAATCCTCCAGGGGCAACCGTCCGTTCTACATCTTCCGCAATGTCCACAACCACAACACCAACGACTGCCAGGTGATAGATGTTGGAAATATGCCCTAGAGGCAATAATAAATTGGTTATTATTATATTTCCTTGTTCATGATAATCGTTTATTATCCATGCTAGAATTGTATTGATAGGAAACTCAGATACATGTGTGGATACATAGACAACACCATGTCCCTAGTAAGCCTCTAGTTGACTAGCTCGTTGATCAATAGATGGTTACGGTTTCCTGACCATGGACATTGGATGTTGTTGATAACGGGATCACATCATTAGGAGAATGATGTGATGGACAAGACCCCAATCCTAAGCCTAGCACAAGATCGTGTAGTTCGTTTGCTCAGAGCTTTTCTAATGTCAAGTATCATTTCCTTAGACCATGAGATTGTGCAACTCCCGGATACCGTAGGAATGCTTTGGGTGTACCAAACGTCACAACGTAACTGGGTGGCTATAAAGGTGCACTGCAGGTATCTCCGAAAGTGTCTGTTGGGTTGGCACGAATCGAGACTGGGATTTGTCACTCCGTGTAAACGGAGAGGTATCTCTGGGCCCACTCGGTAGGACATCATCATAATGTGCACAATGTGACCAAGGAGTTGATCACGGGATGATGTGTTACGGAACAAGTAAAGAGACTTGCCGGTAACGAGATTGAACAAGGTATCGGGATACCGACGATCGAATCTCGGGCAAGTAACATACCGATAGACAAAGGGAATTGAATACGGGATTGATTGAATCCTCAACATCGTGGTTCATCCGATGAGATCATCGTGGAACATGTGGAAGCCAACATGGGTATCCAGATCCCGCTGTTGGTTATTGGCCGGAGAACGTCTCGGTCATGTCTGCATGGTTCCCGAACCCATAGGGTCTACACACTTAAGGTTCGGTGACGCTAGGGTTATAGAGATATTAGTATGCGGTAACCCGAAAGTTGTTCGGAGTCCCGGATGAGATCCCGACGTCACGAGGAGTTCCGGAATGGTCCGGAGGTAAAGATTTATATATGGGAAGTCTTATTTTGGTCGCCGGAAAAGTTTCGCACTTTATCGGTATTGTACCGGGAGTGCTGAAAGGGGTTCGGGGGTCCACCAGCCCCAGGGGGCCACATGGACTGTAGGGGGTGCGCCTTGGCCTATATGGCCCAAGGGCACCAGCCCCAAGAGGCCCATGCGCCAAGAGATAAGAAAAAAAGGAGAGTCCTAAAGGGGGAAGGCACCTCCGAGGTGCCTTGGGGAGGATGGACTCCTCCCTGGCCGCACCCTTCCTTGGAGGAAGGGCCAAAGCTGCGCCCCCCTCTCCCTTGGCCCTATATATAGTGGGGGGAAGGGAGGGCAGCAATACCTAAGCCCTGGCGCCTCCCTCTCCCTCCCGTGACACCTCTTCCTCCCCGCTTGCGCTTGGCGAAGCCCTGCCGGGATCCCACTACTTCCACCACCACGCCGTCGTGCTGCTGGATCTTCATCAACCTCTCCTTCCCCCTTGCTGGATCAAGAAGTAGGAGACGTCGCTGCTCTGTACGTGTGTTGAACGCGGAGGTGCCGTCCGTTCAGCGCTAGGATCATCGGTGATTTGGATCACGACGAGTACGACTCCATCAACCCCGTTCTCTTGAACGCTTCCGCTCGCGATCTACAAGGGTATGTAGATGCACTCCTTCCCTATCGTTGCTAGTAAACTCCATAGATTGATCTTGGTGATGCGTAGAAAATTTTGAATTTCTGCTACGTTCTCCAACAGTGGCATCATGAGCTAGGTCTATGCGTAGTTTCTATGCACGAGTAGAACACAAAGTAGTTGTGGGCGTCGATGTTGCCAATTCTTCTTGCCGCTACTAGTCTTATCTTGTTTAGGCGGCATTGTGGGATGAAGCGGACCGGACCGACCTTACACGTACTCTTACGTGAGACAGGTTCCACCGACTGACATGCACTAGTTGCATAAGGTGGCTAGCGGGTGTCTGTCTCTCCCACTTTAGTCGGAACGGATTCGATGAAAAGGGTCCTTATGAAGGGTAAATAGAAATTGGCATATCACGTTGTGGTTTTACGTAGGTAAGAAACGTTCTTGCAAGAAACCTATACAAGCCACGTAAAAACTTGCAACAACAATTAGAGGACGTCTAACTTGTTTTTGCAACATGTGCTATGTGATGTGATATGGCCAGAAGATGTGATGAATGATATATGTGATGTATGAGATTGATCATATTCTTGTAATAGGAATCACGACTTGCATGTCGATGAGTATGACAACCGGCAGGAGCCATAGGAGTTGTCTTTATTTTTTGTATGACCTGCGTGTCATTGAATAACGCCATGTAAATTACTTTACTTTATTGCTAAGCGCGTTAGCCATAGAAGTAGAAGTAATCGTTGGCGTGACAACTTCATGAAGACACAATGATGGAGATCATGATGATGGAGATCATGGTGTCATGCCGGTGACAAAGATGATCATGGTGCCCCGAAGATGGAGATCAAAGGAGCAAAATGATATTGGCCATATCATGTCACTATTTGATTGCATGTGATGTTTATCATGTTATGCATCTTATTTGCTTAGAACGACGGTAGTAAGATGATCCCTCACTAAAATTTCAAGAGACGTGTTCCCCCTAACTGTGCACCGTTGCGAAGGTTCGTTGTTTCGAAGCACCACGTGATGATCGGGTGTGATAGATTCTAACGTTCGCATACAACGGGTGTTGACGAGCCTAGCATGTACAGACATGGCCTCAGAACACATGCAAAACACTTAGGTTGACTTGACAAGCCTAGCATGTACAGACATGGCCTCGGAACACAAGAGACCGAAAGGTCGAGCATGAGTCGTATAGAAGATACGATCAACATGGAGATGTTCATCGATGATGACTAGTCCGTCTCACGTGATGATCGGACACGGCCTAGTTTGACTCGGATCATGTATCACTTAGATGACTAGAGGGATGTCTATCTGAGTGGGAGTTCAATAATCAGATGAACTTCATTATCATGAACATAGTCAAAAAGTCTTTGCAAATTATATCATATCTTGCACTTTAGTTCTACTGTTTAAGATATGTTCCTAGAGAAAATTTAGTTGAAAGTTGATAGTAGCAATTATGCGGACTGGGTCCGTAAACTGAGGATTGTCCTCATTGCTGCACAGAAGGCTTATGTCCTTAATGCACCGCTCGGTGTGCTGAACCTCAGCATGGTCTATAGATGTTCCGAAACATCTGACATACACGTTTTGATGACTACGTGATAGTTCAGTGCGTAATGCTAACGGTTTAGAATTGTGGCACCAAAGACGTTTTGAAATGTCGCAGAACATATGAGATGTTCCGAAGATTGAAATTGGGATTTCAGACTAGTGCCCACGTCAAGAGGTATGAGACCTCTGACAAGTTTCTTAAGCCTGCAAACTAAGGGGAAAAAGCTCAATCATTGAGCATGTGCTCAGATTGTCTTAGTACCACAATCGCTTGAATCGAGTGGGAGTTAATCTCCTAGATGAGATAGTGATAGTTCTCCATAGTCACTGCCACCAAGCTAGTAGAGCTTCGTGATGAACTATAACATATCAGGGATAGTTATGATGATCCTTGAGCTATTCGCGATGTTTGACACCGCGAGAGTAGAAATCAAGAAGGAGCATCAATTGTTGATGGTTAGTAAAACCACTAGTTTAAGAAGGGCAAGGGCAAAAGGAATACTTCATGAAACAGCAAGTCGTTTGCTGCTCTAGTGGAGAATCCCAAGGTTGAACCCAAACCCGAGACTAAGTGCTCCTGTAATGAGGGGAACGGTCACTGAAGCAGTACTACCCTAGATACTTGGTAGATGAGAAGGCGGGCAAGGTCGACAGAAGTATATTGGATATACGTTATATGAATGTGTACTTTACTAGTACTCCTAGCAGCACTAGGGTATTAGATACCGGTTCGGTTGCTAAGTGTTAGTAACTCGAAATAAAAGTTGCGGAATAAACAGAGACTAGCTAAAGGTGAGATGACGATGTGTGTTGGAAGTGTTGCCAAGGTTGATGTGATCAAGCATCGCATGCTCCCTCTACTATCGAGATTTGGTGTTTGCGTTGAGCATGATTGGATTATGTTTATCGCAATACGGTTATTCATTTAAGGAGAATAATGGTTACTCTGTTTATTTGAATAATACCTTCAATGGTCTTGCACCTAAAATGAATCTCGAACGCAGTGATACACATGTTCGTGCCAAAAGATATAAAATAGTAATGATAGTACCACATACTTGTGGCACTGCCACTTGAGTCATATTGGTGTAGAACGCATGAAGAAGCTCCATGTAGATGGATCTTTGGACTCACTCGTTTTTGAAAAGATTGAGACATGCGAACCATGTCTATTGGTATATATGCATGAAGAAACTCCATGCAGATGGATCGTTTGTACTCACTTGATTTTGAATCACTTGAGACATGCAAATCATACCACATGGGCAAGATGACTGAAAGGCCTCGTTTTCAGTAAGATGGAACAAGAGAGCAACTTGGTGGAAGTAATACATTCGATGTGTGCAGTCCAATGAGTGCTGAGGCATGCAGTGGATATCGTTATGTTCTTACTTCACAGATGATTTGAGTAGATGCTGAGTGTATTTACTTGATGAAACACAAGTCTGAATTATTGAAAGGTTCAAGTAATTTCAGAGTGAAGTTGAAGATCGTCGTGACAAGAGGATAAAATGTCTGTGATATGATCATAGAGATGAGTATCTGAGTTACGAGTTTGGCACACAATTAAGACATTGTGGAAAGTGTTTCACAATTAATACCGCCTAGAACACCATAGTGTGATGGTGTGTCCGGACATCATAGCTGCACCCTATTGGATATGGTGCATACCATGATGTTTCTTATCGAATTACCACTATCGTTTATGGGTTAGGCATTAGAGACAACCGCATTCACTTTAAAAGGGGCACCACGCAATTCCGTTGAGACGACACCGTTTAGAGAAACCTGAGTTGTCGTTTCTTAAAAGTTTGGGGCTGCGATGCTTATGTGAAAAAGTTTCAGGCTGATAAGCTCGAACCCAAAGCGGATAAATGCGTATTCATAGAATACCCAAAACAGTTGGGTATACCTCCTATTTCAGATCTGGAAGCAAAAGTAATTACTTCTAGAAACAGGTCCTTTCTCGAGGAAAAGTTTCTCTCGAAAGAATTGAGTGGGAGGATGGTGGAGACTTGATGAGGTTATTGAACCATAACTTCAACTAGTGTGTAGCAGGGCACAGGAAGTTGTTCCTGTGGCACCTACACCAATTGAAGTGGAAGCTTATGATAGTGATCATGAAACTTCGGATCAAGTCACTACCAAACCTCGTAGGACGACGAGGATGCGTACTACTTCAGAGTAATGCGTAATCCTGTCTTGGAAGTCATGTTGTTGGACAACGATGAACCTATGAGCTATGGAGAAGCGATGGTGGGCCCATATTCTGACAAATGGTTAGAAGCCATGAAATCCGAGATAGGATCCATGTATCAGAACAAAGCATGGACTTTGGTGAACTTTCCCGATGATTGGAAAGCCATTGAGATAAATGGATCTTTAAGAAGAAGACGGACATGGACGGTAATGTTTCCGTCTATGAAGCTCGACTTGTGGCAAAGAGTATTTTCACAAGTTCAAGGAGTTGACTACGATGAGATTTTCTCATCCGTAGCGATGCTTAAGTCCGTCGGAATCATGTTAGCATTAGCTGCATTTATGAAATCTGGCAGATGGATGTCAAAACAAGTTTCCTTACCAGTCTTCGTAAGGAAAGGTTGTATGTGATACAATCAGAAAGGTTTTGTCGATCCTAAGGATGCTAAAAGGTATGCTAGCTCCAGCGATCCTTCCATGGACTAGAGCAACCATCTCGGAGTCAGAATATACGCTTTGATGGAGTGATCAAAGTTTTTGGGTTTATACAAAGTTTGTTAGAAACTTGTATTTACAATAAAGTGAGTGGGAGCACTACAACATTTCTGATAAGTATATGTGAATGACATATTGTTGATCCGAAATGATGTAAAATTTCTGGAAAGCATCAAGGGTTGTTTGAAAGGAGTTTTTCAAAGGAAGACCTGGATAAAGCTGCTTACATATTGGGCATCAAGATCTATAGAGATAGATCAAGACGCATGATGATACTTTCAAAGAACGCGCACCTTGACATGATTTTGAAAGAGTTCAAAATAGATCAGCAAAGAAGGAGTTCTTGGCTGTGTTACAAGGTGTGAGTATTGAGTAAGACTCAAGACATGACCACAGCAGAAGAGAGAGAAAGGACGAAGGTCGTCCCCTATGCTTTAGACGTAGGCTCTACAGTATGCTATGCTGTGTACCGCACGTGAAGTGTGCCTTGCCATGAGTTGGTCAAGGGTACAATAGTGATCCGGGAATGGATCACATGACAGCGGTCGAACTTATCCTTAGTATCTAGTGAACTAAGGATTTTCTCGATTATGGAGGTGAAAAGGAGTTCGTCGTAAAGAGTTACGTCGATGTGAACTTTGACACTAATCCAGATGACTCTGAGTAGTAAACCAGATTCATATAATAGAGCAATTATTTGAAATGGCTCCAAATAGCGCGTGGTAGCATCCACAAGATGACATAGATATTCGTAAAGCACACACGGATCTGAAAGGTTCAGACCCGTTGACTAATAACCTCTCTCACAAGCATAACATGATCAAATCAGAACTCATTGAGTGTTAATCACATAGTGATGTGAACTAGATTGTTGACTCTAGTAAACTCTTTGGATGTTGGTCACATGGTGATGTGACCTGTGAGTGTTAATCACATGGTGATGTGAACTAGATTATTGACTCTAGTGCAAGTGGGAGACTGTTGGAAATATGCCCTAGAGGCAATAATAAATTGGTTATTATTATATTTCCTTGTTCATGATAATCGTTTATTATCCATGCTAGAATTGTATTGATAGGAAACTCAGATACATGTGTGGATACATAGACAACACCATGTCCCTAGTAAGCCTCTAGTTGACTAGCTCGTTGATCAATAGATGGTTACGGTTTCCTGACCATGGACATTGGATGTCGTTGATAACGGGATCACATCATTAGGAGAAT
The DNA here is from genome assembly GCF_018294505.1 of Triticum aestivum. Classification (NCBI taxonomy): domain Eukaryota; kingdom Viridiplantae; phylum Streptophyta; class Magnoliopsida; order Poales; family Poaceae; genus Triticum; species Triticum aestivum. The sequence continues at coordinate 291,378,755 of NC_057799.1, forward strand.
GATGTGATGGACAAGACCCCAATCCTAAGCCTAGCACAAGATCGTGTAGTTCGTTTGCTCAGAGCTTTTCTAATGTCAAGTATCATTTCCTTAGACCATGAGATTGTGCAACTCCCGGATACCGTAGGAATGCTTTGGGTGTACCAAACGTCAGAACGTAATTGGGTGGCTATAAAGGTGCACTGCAGGTATCTCCGAAAGTGTCTGTTGGGTTGGCACGAATCGAGACTGGGATTTGTCACTCCGTGTAAACGGAGTGGTATCTCTGGGCCCACTCGGTAGGACATCATCATAATGTGCACAATGTGACCAAGGAGTTGATCACGGGATGATGTGTTACGGAACGAGTAAAGAGACTTGCCGGTAACGAGATTGAACAAGGTATCGGGATACCGACGATCGAATCTCGGGCAAGTAACATACCGATAGACAAAGGGAATTGAATACGGGATTGATTGAATCCTCAACATCGTGGTTCATCCGATGAGATCATCGTGGAACATGTGGGAGCCAACATGGGTATCCAGATCCCGCTGTTGGTTATTGGCCGGAGAACATCTCGGTCATGTCTGCATGGTTCCCGAACCCGTAGGGTCTACACACTTAAGGTTCGGTGACGCTAGGGTTATAGAGATATTAGTATGCGGTAACCCGAAAGTTGTTCGGAGTCCCGGATGAGATCCCGACGTCACGAGGAGTTCCGGAATGGTCAGGAGGTAAAGATTTATATATGGGAAGTCTTATTTTGGTCGCCGGAAAAGTTTCGCACTTTATCGGTATTGTACCGGGAGTGCCGAAAGGGGTCCGGGGGTCCACCAGCCCCGGGAGGCCACATGGGCTGTAGGGGGTGCGCCTTGGCCTATATAGGCCAAGGGCACCAGCCCCAAGAGGCCCATGCGCCAAGAGATAAGAAAAAAAGGAGAGTCCTAAAGGGGGAAGGCACCTCCGAGGTGCCTTGGGGAGGATGGACTCCTCCCTGGCCGCACCCTTCCTTGGAGGAAGGGCCAAGGCTGCGCCCCCCCCTCTCCCTTGGCCCTATATATAGTGGGGGGAAGGGAGGGCAGAAATACCTAAGCCCTGGCGCCTCCCTCTCCCTCCCGTGACACCTCTTCCTCCCCTCTTGCGCTTGGCGAAGCCCTGCCGGGATCCCACTACTTCCACCACCACGCCGTCGTGCTGCTGGATCTCCATCAACCTATCCTTCCCCCTTGCTGGATCAAGAAGGAGGAGACGTCGCTGCTCCGTACGTGTGTTGAATGCGGAGGTGCCGTCCGTTCGGCGCTAGGATCATCGGTGATTTGGATCACGACGAGTATGACTCCATCAACCCCGTTCTCTTGAACGCTTCCGCTCGCGATCTACAAGGGTATGTAGATGCACTCCTTCCCTCTCGTTGCTAGTAAACTCCATAGATTGATCTTGGTGATGCGTAGAAAATTTTGAATTTCTGCTACGTTCTCCAACAATAGAGGCAAAGGTGTCCCGTCTTTCGATGAGATGGTGGCTATCATTTATGGTGGAGTAGACTTTGACGATCCGACTACGAATGTGCGAGGACGTCGCACCTTAGCAATCCCTAAACCAACTCTGAGAGGTTATTGACCACGCCGGAGCACGATCAACCTGACCATGAGGGTCTATTTCCTGCAAGCAAACAAAGAACAAGCAAGAAACTGAAATTGCAATCTCGATATTGCGAATAAAAGAGGAAAGATTTATTGATCAAGTGGGGTTCTGTGACGTCTTGGCCTGGTCGTTGAACACAAACAAAGTACGCGAAGTTGCAGCTATGGCGAACTTTTCATCTAAACAAAACCCAAAGTCTAAATGGTGCCCTAAGGGCTGTATGTATGGAGGAAGAGGGGGGGATTTCATGGCCCTTGAAGGAGGGGTCCGAAACCAACCCTATCTCTTGTTTCCCCACACACACGGACTCTAAAAACAGCATATACTCAAGTATTTTGAAATTACATGGGCCTAGCCCAATAATAAGGTGATGCAACACCTATAATAGCCTCTGAATGAAATTTATGAAGTGGCATATTGTATGTTTCGTCCAAGGCTTCATGCACTCATTATGGTGGCTTCAAAGTCCTAAAATCATCACTTCTAACTCCGTTCTTGTTCCCCTTGCGTATGCTATTATCTCCATGCTTGATCTTGCTCCAATGTTCATCCTTCTTGTCCAAGTTAGGCCCTTCATTTGTAAGCAAGACAAATTTATCCAATTTAGGTAGCATCATATTCTCATGAACATTAGAATCATTACCAAGAAACGAAAGTACCTGATAATTTAACTGGTGTGTGCGAGTTCTAGTAATTGGTCCAGTATGTATAGCAGTAGGGGCCGTGGGTGTAAGAATGGTATTGATGTCCGCATCATCCTCCCCTTCTTGAAATGAAGTCGTCCTTGATGGAAGCTCATCTTCCTCACCCAAATAAGGCTTCAAACCTGCAATGTTTAAAGTGGGAGTAACCCCAAAATCTGCAGGTAGCTCAAGTTTATATGCATTATCATTTATTTTCTCTAATAGCTTAAAAGGACCATCATCACGTGGCATTAGCTTTGATTTGTGCAAATCAGGAAACCTATCCTTACGCAAATGTAACCAAACAAGATCTCCAGGTGCGAAGACAACACATTTTCTACCTTTGTCTCCAGCAAGTTTATATTTAGCATTCATAAGCTCAATGTTTTCCTTAGTGAACTCATGCATTTTTAAGATCAAATCAGCATGTTGTTTAGCATCAAAATTAACCCTCTCCAAAGATGGAAGAGGCAACAAATCAATAGGTGCACGAGGTAGGAAACCATATACAATTCAAAAGGGCATATCTTAATAGTAGAATGCAGCGAACGATTATAAGCAAATTCAATATGAGGCAAGCATTCTTCCCACATTTTCTTGTTATTCTTCAAAACAGCCCTAAGGATAGTAGACAATGTTCTATTGACTACTTCAGTTTGTCCATCAGTTTGGGGGTGACAAGTAGTACTAAAAAGCAGTCTAGTCCCCAACTTAGCCCATAAACATCTCCAAAAGTGGCTAAGGAATTTAGTATCACGATCTCAAACAATAGTATTTGGGACACCATGCCAGCGAATAATTTCACAAAAGAACAAATCAGCAACATTAGCAGCAACATCGCTTTTATGAGATGGTATAAAGTGTGCCATTTTCGAGAACCTATCCACGACAACAAATATGCTATCCCTCCCCTTCTTTGTTCGAGGTGAACCCAAAACAAAGTCCATAGATATATCCTCCCATGGAACACTAGGTACAGGCAAAGGCATGTATAAACCATGAGGATTGAGTCGTGACTTAGCTTTTTGACATGTTAGCGAACAACAAAGCGCTCAACATCCCGCCTCATTTTTGGCCAAAAGAAATGTGTAGCAAGTACATCCTCCGTCTTCTTCATGCCCAAGTGTCCCATTAATCCTCCTCCATGCGCCTCCTGCAACAATAAAAGATGAACAGAGCTAGATGGAATGCATAGCTTGTTAGCACGGAACACAAATCCATCGTTAGCGACGAACTTGTTCCATCTTCTCCCTTCTTTACAATTCCACAATACATCTTTAAATTCAGGATCATGCACATATTGATCTTTGATGGTCTCCAACCCAAATATTTTAAAGTCTAGTTGTGAAAGCATAGTATAACGATGAGACATTGCATCAGCAATAACATTTTCTTTACCCTTCTTGTGTTTAATGACATAAGGGAAAGTCTCAATGAATTCAACCCATTTAGCATGTCTACGGTTCAATTTTTCTTGACTTTTAATATGTTTCAAAGATTCATGATCAGAATGAATAAAAAATTCTTTGGGCCATAAATAATGTTGCCATGTTTCCAAAGTCCGAACAAGAGCATATAATTCCTTATCATAAGTAGTGTAATTCAGACTAGGCCGACTCAATTTTTTAGAAAGGTACGCGACAGGTTTACCATCTTGTAATAACACACCTCTTAACCAATCCCAGTAGCATCACATTCAAGCTCAAAAGTCTTATTAAAACCAAGAAGTTGGAGTAGAGGAGCATGTGTCAACTTATCTTTCAATACCTTGAAGGCTTCTTCCTATGCGGTACCCAAAACAAAAGGCACATCCTTCTTTGTAAGCTCATTGAGAGGTGCAGCAATGGTGCTGAAATCTCTCACAAAATGCCTATAGAAACCAGCGAGGCCAAGGAAACTCCTCATTTGTGTGACCATTTTGGGCTGCGGCCAACTCTCACTAGCTTCAATCTTGGCTTTATCAACTTCAATTCCCTATGGAGTAACACCATAGCCAGGAAAAGATACTCAGTTGGTGCAAAAGCAGCACTTCCCAAGGTTACCAAACAAACGTGCATCACGTAGAGCAATAAAAACAACACGTAAATGTTCCAAATGTTCCTCCAAAGATCTGCTATAAATCAATATATCATCAAAGTAAACTACCACAAATCGTCCAATGAAAGCACGTAAAACTTCGTTCATTAATCTCATGAAAGTACTAGGTGCATTAGTTAACCCAAAAGGCATGACTAACCACTCATATAATCCAAATTTAGTATTAAATGTTGTTTTCCATTCATCTCCCAATTTCATACGAATTTGATGGTATCCACTACGCAAATCAACTTTGGAGAATATTGTAGAGCCACTCAATTCATCAACCATATCATCTAGCCTAGGAATAGGATGACGACAATGAATAGTGATATCATTAATGCCTCTACAATCAACACACATACGCGATGTACCATCCTCTTTTGGCACTAGTATAATAGGAACAGCAGAAGGACTAAGAGATTCGCGTATATAACCTTGGTCAAGTAGCTCCTGTACTTGACGCATAATCTCCTTCGTCTCCTCTGGATTGGTACAGTATGGCGCATGGTTTGGCAATTAAGCACCAAGAATTAAGTCAATCTGATGCTCAATCCCTCGAATAGGTGGTAATCCCGGTGGCACGTCTTGTGGAAAGACCTGAGCGAACTCCTGCAAAATATTAGTGACAACAGGAGGCAAAGAGGAAGGCATGCCCTCGAATGAAAATAATGCCTCTTTGCACACAAAAGCATAGCTAATAGATTTGCTGAAATCTAGCTCATCAATATCAGATTTGGTGGCAAGTAAACATGCACATTTGAATTTAATTTCAGAAGCAACACTAGATGGTTTATTATTAGGCTTCATTTGTTGCTCGAATTCTTTTGCCACAGTCTGATTTTCACTCTTATTTTTCTCATGTTTTGCTTTATTAGCTCTATTAATATCATCTTTCAAAATGGAATCACGAGACATTGGAAGCAAAGTAATATGTTTATCCTTATGAACAAGAGTATACTGATTGTTTCTACCAGGGTGTACATAATTTTTATCAAATTGCCATGGTCTACCAAGTAATAAGGAACATGCTTGCATGGGTACCACATCACAATCAACATAATCAGCATATGTACAGACACTACAATGCACACGAACAATACGTGTTACCTTAACCTTGCCGTTGTTGTTGAACCATTGGGTGTTGTAAGGATGTGGATGTGGTCTTTTGGTGAGAGATTGATTCTCCACCATCTCCATGCTAGCCAAGTTGTTGCAGCTCCCTCCATCTATGATGACGCGAACAGAACATTCCTTCACAACTCCCTTTGTGTGAAACAAACTATGCCTCTTGTTTTGCTCAGCTTGTGTGACCTTCACACTCAAAACACGTTGAGCAACTAAACATTCATACATGTCAGCGTCTTCAGCAGCCATGTATTGCATCTCTTGTTCAGAATCAACTCCACCGTGTTCTTCACTTGTAATAAGAGCCAAAGTCTCCTCATCATAGTCACTAGCGGACTCATACCCACCATCCTCAGTAGCAATCATAACATGCGGAGATTAGCATTCTCTCGCATAATGACCTCTTCCCTTACAATGACGACAAATAATATCATGTGTGTGCCCCGTTGATGCCATGGATGAAGAAGAGCTCTAGGCAGGCCCAGAAGGTGTACTCCTGACAGATGGTGGTGGTGGTGCCTGTTTTCTAGTATGTCGGTTGGAATTGGTGACTGGAGTCAGTGGTGCTGCAGTAGGACGTGTGGGAGTAGAGGATGTATGTGGTGTCCATGATGAAGATCGACCTACAGAAAAATTAGTTTGTGCCAATGCCTGTCAATCCTGCACTTCACGTTCAGCTTTGCAAGCAAGATGGAATAAACGAGTGATATTATTATACTCCTTATACTCTAGAATGGTCTGAGTCTCTTTATTTAATCCACCCATAAAACGTGCAAGCATAATTTCATTATCCTCAACAGTACCACATCTAACCATACCAATTTGTAATTCCTGATAATATTCTTCTACATAATTTTTTCCTTTCTTAAACGCTGCTATTTTTTAAGTAATTCACGTTGATAATATGGTGGAACCCAACGAGTACGCATAGTAGTTTTCAAAGCAGCCCAAGTAGTTGGAATATTATTTGGATATAATCTACGATGTTCAGACCACCACACACAAGCAAAACTAGTGAAAGCACAAAGAGCAGCAGCAACACGTCTCTCCTCGGGATATTGTAAACATGTAAAACGTTGTTCAGTTTCTAACTCCCAAGTAAGATATATATCAGGAACATATCTACCCTCAAATGGTGGAATATTCAATTTTAGTTTAGAAAGATGGTCATCATCTCGTACCTAAGCTGGTAGTGCAGCCCTACCATTGCGATTATATACATGTGGACGACCTGGTGCTGGTGGTTGCACGTAGTTCTGATTTTTATCAACCTCATCCTCGTAATCGCCCGCATAATCGTCATCCTCCTTGGCACCAGCAGTAGCAGTAGCGGGAGCCAAAGAAGCATCAACATTAGGTACAACAGCACCAGGCGTTTGGCCATCCTCAAGAGGAATACTCTTCGCTCGTCCGAACTAATTCGAAAGGGGGCGTTGTTGTCGTCATTGCAGAGGTGCACAGGTGCAGCCGGTGGTGGTTGGGGAGGATGCGTGAGCAATTCATTGAACTTATTATCAAACTTTGTGTCGAACGACTTCTCCATGCCATCTATCTTCTCCATGGCCTCTTGAAATTTGTTTAGCACATCTCCCACCTGGCCACTCATCATGTGCTGAAATTTGTCATGCAACTCCTTGTTCGTCATGTTCTCCCAGTCAATCTCGTCGGCTTGTGGTCCTGCCATGGTTAGCAACAATAGAAACACACAAGAATATGATCCTACAGACTACTAGAATGTGGCGGGGTGTCACAAATCCATCAAGCAAACCTCAAATTCTTACCAGCTCTTACCCAGCAGCAGGTGGTAATCAGCAACCATTGTAGTCAAAACTCTCAAAGCTTGGATAGAGCGATTACCAGGGAGAGTCAAATGCACAACGTAGATGTATATATGTGGAGCTGGGAAGGCTTATTATATGGTAGCAAAAAAGGGTCAGCAATAATCAATTCCGAGATGCGAAGTTGAATAAATGGTCAACGATGGTACTGTGCTGGTCCTAGGCTAGACCGTACTAGAGACGCGAGCCTAGAACACTAACAAAATCATGGCACGACACGTAAACAAGGGAAAAACACACTCTGGATTTTTTCGCTCTTTTTTTGCGCTCCTCTTTTTTTGCGAAAAATCATTATAATGGCGAGTGTCTCAAAACTCTTCCCAACTCAAAATAACAGGATAGGCACGAAATCTTTTTGACTATTTTTTCGGAAATCAGGACAACGACGACTAAAAGTGCAATAAAAAATCTCTATAATGGCACGTGTCTCAAAAGACTCAGAAAAGCCTAAAAACAGGATTGGGAAAATATTTTTGATCGCTGAAATTTTGGCCTAAACTGCCCGGGGGTCTCCAGACTTTTTTTTTGGAACCTACACAGGCAAGGAAACACGATTCAGAAAATAGATGGATCTCGAAAACAAACCTAATATAAAAAGAACTCGGATTGGTGGTGGACAGGTAGATGTATATGTGGACTTGGATTGGTGGTGGACAGGCGGATGTATATGTGGACTCGGATTGGTGGTGGCAGGCGGATGTATATGTGGACTCAGATTGGTGGTGGACAGACGGATGTATATGTGGACTCGAATTGGTGGTGGACAGGCGAATGTATATGGCAGCGGAAAGAAATATGTTGGTGGTGGTGGTATATGGTAGGAGCGATGACGATGGTGCGGCGGCGGCGTGACAACTTGTGCACATAACTCGAAACTCTAAGGGAAACCAGACGCTAAGACCAGCAACTTGACACGATGGTTCAACCGAAAATTCAACAAAGCAAATACAGAAAAAATTATGCAATGCCTCATATTGGTTTGGATATGATGAACTAACCCTAATTTTTTGGCTTTTTCATGGACTGTAGGTACGAAGAACAGACTAGATCTAAACTATGAAAAACTGTAAAATCTCACCGAGCAACCTGGAAATCTGATACCACTTGATAGAGGCAAAGGTGTCCCGTCTTTCGATGAGATGGTGGCTATCGTTTACGGCGAAGTAGACTTTGACGATCTGACTACGAACGTGCGAGCATGTCAGGCCATAGCAATCGCTAAACCAACTCTGAGAGGTTATTGACCACGCCGGAGCACGATCAACCTGACCACGAGGGTCTATTTCCTGCAATTAAATGAAGAATAAGCAAGAAACTGAAATTGCAATCTGGATATTGCAAATAAAAGAGGAAAGCTTTATTGATCAAGTGGGGTTCTGTGACGTCTTGGTCTGGTCGTTGAACACAAACGAAGTATGCGAAGTTGCAGCTATGGCGAACTTTTAATATAAACAAAACCCAAAGTCTAAACGGTGCCCTAAGGGCTGTATATATGGAGGAAGAGGGGGGATTTCGTGGCCCTTGAAGGAGGGGTCCGAAACCAACCCTATCTCTTGTTTCCCCAATCAAACGGACTCTAAAAACAGCCTATACTCAAGTATTTCAAAATTACATGGGCCTGGTCCAATAATAAGGTAACGCAGTACCTATAGTAGCCTCGGGACGAAATTTTATGAAGTGGCATATTATATATTTCATCCAAGGCTTCATGCACTCATTATGGTGGCTTCAAAGCCCTGAAATCATCACTTGTAACTCTGTCCTTGTTCCCCTTGCGCATGCCATTATCTCCATGCTTGATCTTGTTCCAATGTTCATCCTTCTTTTCCAAGTTAGGCCCTTCATTTGTAAGCAAGAAAAATGTATCCAATTTAGGCAGCATCATATTTGTCGGATTTGGGGCTCCGCATACCCAAGATAGATTCGAACTCTGGGGTGCGTGCGAAGAACTCAACCTCCCCAGTCTGCCAACTCGTCGATCTCACGGCCTAGCTCGATGAACTGAAGAAGAATGGGACTAGGGTATTGAGATGTAATACCCTACTCCTGCTTTGTCGTGGATTTGCCTTGAGGTGGGCTGGATGGTCTGGATCTTCTGTCATCCCCCCTCTATGGTGGTGGCTAGGTTATACTTATAGTGGCCTTGGTCCTCTTCCCAAAATGAAGGCGGGAAGGGATCCCATAACAGCCAAATTCAAAGGGAGCCAACTAGTATATCTTATCCTGGCGAAAGGTGGTCTTCACCTGCAAAGCTTCTGGTCGTGACGTCATGGTGGGCTCGGTGATGACCTCCATCCTGGCGGTCTTGGTCTTTTAGCATGGAAATGGAAACCTTTGGTTGATTTCTCGGGACTCCACCCCTGCGCTTGCCTCTTTAGCACCAAAGAGGAAACCTGATGTACTGCGCCCGCTGGCGCCTGCCTGGCCTTGGTCGTCACGGCTTGCGTCATCCGAGCCTCACGATGTGAGGGATCGCATAGAAATCTCCCCTCCTCAGGAGCTAGCCTAAGGAGGCCACTCCTTCTGGAGGTCTTGGCATCATCCGCCTCGCAAGGCTTGGCCCCTCGCGAGGGTCTTGTGTTGTTGGTGCTAAAGATGGGTCGTACCAGGCCGTCGATGGAGCCACGCTGTGGGCCGTAGGCAGGCAAGTCTGAGTACCCTGGTTCCCAGAACGCCGACAGTAGCCCCTGGGCCCAAGGCGCGCTCGGACTGGCTTCGAGGCGAAGCCAAAGGGTAAGGGCAGAGCACCGCGGGCCCCAACCACCTGCGGGGCTGGTCGACGCATGGCGCTTGATGGGACGCGGGTGTCCCCACTGCCCCATGCAGCCTCGGCAACCGTTCAACTTGACAAGAGCCTGCTGCATGCAAAAAAGATTGTTATTACCGGATATCGTGGAGGCCGGCGGTTGGCCTCCCTCTGGCTATAAATGGTGGGAGGGGCGGATCCCCCTGCTCATCTCCATCTTCTCACAGCTTGTTCCTTCTTCTTCCTTCTTGTCTCGCCGTCTTGCCGAAGCGTCCACGGTGCCGATGCGGAGGTTTTCCGCGGTGGAGAAGGGAAAGGCTCACAAGGAGGGGCCGGGCTCGCCGCCGCCAAAGAGAGGCCATGGGCGGCCTCGGAAGCATGCTATGACCCCGGCGGCGGCCCCTCGAGGGTGCGGGTGCGCTCCTCCGACGGCAGGCGCTGCCTCCGGCGGCCGTGGTGGGGCTTCCTCCCGCGGCAGGGACTGCCGTGGACAGATCGACCTCGGTGATAGGGGGAGGTGCGCGACAATCATCCGGCCACCGCGACCATGCTCCCACTAAGCCGACGCGCCTGCAAAGTTTGTCGTCTGGTCAGAGAGGCCAGTGGGCATCTGTCCAGCTTCCACGCTCCACCGCGAGCGCGCTGCCGATTGGATGGCCTAGCGGCCTCTAGTTACAGGCCGACGGCTGCTGCAACAAGGCCTCGTGGGTGGATGCCGAAGTCACCGCCGCCGGCAATGTGTTCTTGAACCGCGGGTGGCAACCATTTGCCCGCGCGCGCGATCTGCACGGGAGGTGCACCCTCCACTTCAAGTATGACGGTGCCCCAACCCTCTACATCAAGGTCTTCGGGGAGAGCGGCCGGCATCTGGGGTGCCGCCCGGAGAGCGACAGCAACGATGACGGTGACGGCGATGGTGCCGCCGCTGCTGAGCTTGCCCTTGGCGACGGCCGTTCCTGCTCCAGCAGAGGGGGCTCCTCCTCGGGGCAGAGCACGAGCGATGTCGACTACGACGAGCCGCCATGCCACCGGGCTCGGACCGGATAGGGCAGCGAGTCGCATCACCGGCGCACCCCGGTGAAGTAGGAGGAAGACTCCGACTGAGCTCGGGTGTTGTCGGGGCCGAGCCTCAGGAGTTGCCGTGGTCGCGTGACTTGCTTTTGTTTCCTCTTTTCTCCTGCATCGAAAAAAAGTAGAGGGCCCTGCTGGGGCATGTAATGAACCATGTTGCTTGCATCGTTATGCTATGCTTATTTATATTATGCCGTGATATCTGTGTTTCCACTAGGTGCGGTTAGGGTAACTTATCTTGATGTGCTTGCGGTCGACTCTTATGTCGCGAGGGCGTGCCTTTCCAGGGGCATCATTCGGAGCTTCATTCTTGAGGACTCGAGAGTCGTTGAGCCTTAGGACACGTCGTGTAGTTGCAGGGTTAGAAAGCCTTATGAGGTGCCTCATCCTACCTCGGACAAGCTCCCGAGCGTGGATTGGTTGTGCCTAGCGCACCACATCGCGATGCCCGGAGGCACGGACTTAAGAGGGCACGCATGTCCACGAGCTTGTTCGAGGGCGTCTCGCGAGGATTAAGGGCGCCAAAGCTGGGGCGGCAAGGCATCGGCGAGGTGTGTTCGCGGGCGAGCCTAGGCGCGCACACCGTACCTAGCCCCCGCACGCGGGACGCGTGAGGAAGAGCGACGGGCAACTGCCGCTCCTCCTGAGACAAGGTTGGAAAGGCGAAGAAAAATGAAAGGAGAGAAATTTCCAACCCTGGCGAACGAAAGACACAAAAGCTCCAAGTTTCATTCAAGAAGTTTTAAACCAGCTACAGAAAGCAAGAAAAAGAACAGTCGCGTCCGTCACCTAGACTAGTCTTCTTGTCTTCCCACCAGCGCGGAGCATGGGGCCTCCACTAGGACGTGGGTGGGAGCCCCCAAGAGGCGAGACTCCGAGGCGTGTACAGCTCCAACTCATTATTACATGAGAGTGTCACGAGCGGAGATCTTCACAGGCGTGGGGCCTTGCTTCATGGGTAGAACTTCTGGAGGTGCTGGATGTTCGAGGCGTTCTGGATGGGGATCCCGTCCTGCATCTCCAGGTGCGCGGCTCCAGGCCTGGAGACACGGCAATCCTGAACGGGCCCTCCCACATGGCCGAGAGCTTATGCATCCCTTCCTTGGAGAGCACCCATGTCAGGACGAGATCACCCACCTCGAGCGTCCTGGAGCGGACGCTGCGGCAGTGGTACCGCCGCAACGCCTGCTGGTACCTCGCTGCTCAGAGCGAGGCTTGGTGAAGGTGTTCCTCCCCCAGCATGAGGTCCCACCCCCATGAGGCGTCCTGGCGTGCCTCGTCAAACGCCAAGACCCTCACGGAGCGATGCCTGACCTCGTGAGGGAGAACCGCTTCAGTTCCGTAGACGAGGAAGAATGGAGTCTTGCCCGTATGCTTGGTCGCAGTTGTGCGGATGGACCACAACACGAACTGGAGCTCATCGAGCTAGCCCCTGCCGCAGGCCTCGAGCTTCTTCTTGAAGGTCCTTGCCTTGAGGCCTCTCAGGACCTCTGCGTTGGCGCTCGTAGCCTGGCCATTGCTCTGAGGGTGTGCCACCGAAGCGTAGCATATCTGCGTTCCAAGGTTAGACAATATGTTTTGAAAAGGTTGTTGGTGAACTGCGAGCCATTGTCGGTGATGATCTGGTTAGGAATCCCAAAACGATTCACGAGGCCCTTGATGAACTTGACGGCCAAGCCGGCCGGGATGGTGCGGACGGCCTCCACCTCCGCCCACTTGGTGAACTTGTCGATGGAGACGTAGAGGTAGCGGTAGCCCCCGGGAGCTCGAGGGAACGAGCCCAGGATGTCCAGCCCCCAGACTGCGAACGGCCATGAGAGAGGGATTGTCTGGAGGTCCTGAGCGGGCTGGTGGATCTGCTTGGCATGGAATTGACAGGCATCACATGATCTTACTAGCTCGGTGGCATCGTTGAGCGCTGTGGGCCAGTAGAATCCGCTGCGGAATGCCTTGCCCACGAGGGTGCGTGATGAAGAGTGATGCCCGTAGTCCCCGCCATGTATGTCGGCCAACGGCTCGCATCCCTACTCCCTGGATATGCATCCTAGAGAAACATCGTTTGTCCGTTTTCAGTAGAGCTCACCGCCCTGGATGCAGTACGCAGTGGCCTGGCAGGCCACACACTCTGCGTCTTCCTCCTTCTCCGGCAAGGTGCCCTGGAGTAGGTTCGCCTTGAACTCCTCGATCCAGCACCCCTCCTAAGTTTCGAGCGCGAGGAGCAAGCGGGCTCCCAAGGTCGGGCCGCAAGCTGGGGCACCTGAGAGGGGTGCTGGAGGAAGCTCCTCTTGAGGGTATGCTGGTCCCGCAGTGGAGGGAGCTGCCGACGGCTTGAAAAGCCGCTCCTCAAAGATGCCAGGGTCCTGAGGTAGACGCCGAGACACCCACTTGGCGATGTCGTCCGCCTCCTTGTTCGTGCCGCGTGGCACATGCTGCAATTCCAGGCCCAAGAATCATTTCTCGATTTTGCGTACCTCCTCGAGGTATGCCTCCATGTGCTTGTCCTTTGGCTTGTATGCTTTGTTGGAGAAGTTGACGAGGAGCTGGGAGTCGCCCCTGATGGTGAGGCGCCTCACCCCCAAAGCTGCCGCAGCCTTGAGGCCAGTGATCGGGCCTTCGTATTCCGCGATGTTGTTGGAGACCTTCTCGCCCCGCTGGAAGTAGAGCCGCACGACATAGTAGAGCTTGTCCTTGGTGGGCGAGATGAGCACGGCTCCAGCCCCCGCGCCCTGACGCCCGAATGCGCCATCGAAGTACATGACCCAACCATCCGGTGCTTCATTTCTGGCGAGAGGGAACGGTGCTCGCCCACTTCTCGGTTGGGAACGTTAGCCCATTCCGCAACGAAGTCGGCGAGGGCCGCACCCTTGATGATCCTGGTGGTGCTGAATTCCAACTGGAATGCCTGCAGTTCAATGTTCCATTCGGCGACTCTCCCCGCGGCGTTAGGGCTCCGGAGCACCCTCTCCAGGGGGTAAGCTGAGACAACCTTTATGGGGTGCCTTGGAAGTAGTGGCGTAGCTTTCAGGAGGCGACGAGGAGCGTGAGCAACAACTTCTGCGGCATGGGGTAGCGCGGCCGCGCATCGCGGAGCACCGTGCTGATGAAGTACACCAGGTGTTCGACGAGGGTGGAGGCATTGGCGTAGTCCTGTTCCTCCCAAGGCTGCGGGGCCTCGGGAGCCTTGTCATCTGTCGCGGCTGCCATGGCCTCAAGGTTGCCACCCTCAGGAGCCCCGCCGACCGGTGGGGCGGCCGAGGCCTCAGGAGTGCCGTCCTGGGGCCACGGCGCCTCAACCGGGTGCGAGGTGCTGCCCCGTGAGCCCTTGGTTGGGCGCTCCTCGCGGACCGCCACCAGGGCTGCGCTGCCAGAGTGAGGCGTGGCGCCCAGGTAGAGCACCAAAGGTTCAAGTGGGCGCGGCGCTACCATCACCGGCGGGCTGGTGAGGTACTTCTTGAGGTCCTGGAAGGCTACGTTAGCCTACGGAGTCCACTCGAACGGGCCCTTCTTTTTCATTAGCTTCAAGAAGGGGAGGGCGCGCTCCCCTAGCTTGGAGATGAAGCGCCCGAGTGAGGTTACGCAGCCCGCCAGCTTCTGCATCTCCTTGAGGGTTTGCAGCGGGCTCATCCTTTCTATGGCTTTCTGGGTTGGCATGGATCCCTCTGTGTGACACCAGGAAACCCAGCATCTTGCCAGACGGGACATCGAATACACATTTCTCTTGGTTGAGCTGCATGTTTACCTTGCACAGGCTGGCGAAAGTATCCTCCAGATCCTCGACTAGTGTTCTCGCCTCCCGAGATTTCACCACTATGTCGCCGATGTACGCCTCGATGTTCCTCCCGAGCCGCTGGCCCAAGGCGATGTGCATTAGCCACTTGAAGGTTGCTCCGGCATTGCGCAACCTGAACAACATGCACGTGTAGCAGTACACCCCACACGGGGTCAGAAAAGCCATCTTCTCAACGTCCTGCAGCGCCAACTTGATTTGGTGATAGCCTGAGAAGGCGTCCAGGAAGCATAGTAAATCGCACTCGGCGGTGGAGTCGACGATTTGGTCGATGCGCGGGAGAGGGAAGGGGTCTTGAGGACATGCCTTGTTTAGGCTGGTCAAGTCAACGCACATGCGCTCCTTCCCGCCCTTCTTGGAGACGATGACCGGGTTCCGAGCCAATCTGGGTGCCGCACTTCCCGAATGACGCCGGCCTCCTGCAGCTTGCGGATCTCCTGGATGATAAATGACTACTTCTTCGGGGCTTGCCTCCGCGCCTTCCGCTTTACAGGGCGTGCGTTGGGGCACACCATCAGATGGCGCTCGATTACCCCACGAGGGACCCCGACCAGGTCCGCCACTTCCCACGCGAACACGTCCTTATTCGCGCGGAGGAAGCTGACCAACGCCTCTTCTTGGTCTGGAGGGAGGCCGGCACCTATGGTGAAGGTAGAGCCCGATCCACAATATTCATCGACCAGCACCTGCTTTGTTTCGGCCCTATCTTGAGAGAACAACTACTTCGTCTTTGCCGGTGCAGCCCCTGGGCCCTCCAGGGCTCCCTCTCCGCTTGGCCATGCGGCTGCCGCGACCCTGAAGGCAAGCTTGAGTGCCATGAGCGCATCCTCGGTGTCCCCTGCCACAGTGAGAATGCCGCTGCTTCCCGACATCTTCATGAGGTTGTAGCCGGGATGGGTTACCTCCATGAACTTGGCCAAGGCCGAGTACCCAAGAATGGCGTTGTACGGCAGGCTGATGCGGCCGATGTTGAAGTCGATGAGCTTGGTGCGGTAGTTGTCGCGGGTGTCGAAGGTGATGGGGAGGCAGATCTGCCCCAAGGGGCAGGTGGAGCCGTCGACGACCCCGGAGAAATGCTTGGTGGGGCGGAGCCGGCCGTGGGGCACATGAAGCAGGCCAAATGCTTCCATGGAGAGGACATTGAGGCTGACGACGCCGTCGATGAGGGTCCTCGTGACCGCTACGTTGCAGATGGTGGGAGTCCAGAGCATCGGGTGCGCGCCGGTGCCGGCCGTGGTCGCGGGGTGGTCCCTTGAGTCGAAGGTGAGGTCGGCCTTAGGCGCCACCCAGCCCGGAGGAGCTCCGTGCTGCATGTGGGCGGCGCCCATCTGGTGGAAGAACTGCTTGATGTGGCGGTCCGAGGCCAGCGCCTGCGAGCCGCCGAGGAGGGCCGTGACGGCGTGGGCCACTGGCGCCGCGAAACACGCGATGAAGAGGCCGCGCAGCTCCTCCCAGGAGGCCATTGAAGACTCCGGCAAGACCGGGAGCCATGCACGCGGCACACCCGTAAGGGCCATGGGTAGCCAGTTCGCCATGGCCTTGTCATCGCCGCCAGCCGCCCAAACAGCCTCCGTATAAGCCTGGAGAAACCCCACCGGATCCACCGTGCCATCGTATCGAGGCGGCAGCTCCGGCCTGAAATTGGGCGGCCACTGCACTCGCCGCAAGCGGGGGGGGGGAGCCCGGAGGCCCATGGCGCCTCCGAATGCACTCGCCGGTCCGGTCGGTGGAGCGGCACCCGCCATGAGAGTCGAATGGCGCGGGCGGGGTACAACAGGCAAAGAGGTGAATCTTCGACGCACCCCTACCTGGCGCGCCAAATTTCGGATTTGGGGCTCTGCAGACCCGAGATAGATTTGAACTCTGGGGTGCGTGGGAAGAACTCAACCTCCCCAGTCTGCCAACTCGTCGATCTCACGGCCTAGCTCGATGAACTGAAGAAGAATGGGATAAGGCAGTTTACCCAGGTTCGGGCCACCTTGCGGTGTAATACCCTACTCCTGCTTTGTGGTGGATTTGCCTCGAGGTGGGCTGAGGATGAACTAGTACAGTGGAAGAACAACCTCAGGAGGTGTGTTCTTGTGTTTGTGTGAGCTGGTGAAGGTGTGGATGGTCTGGATCTTTTGTCGTCCCCCCCTCTATGGTGGTGGCTAGGCTATACTTATACTGGCCTTGGTCCTCTTCCCAAAATGAAGGCGGGAAGGGATCCCACAACAGCCAAATTCGAAGGGAGACAACTAGTACATCTTATCCCGACGAAAGGTGGTCTTCGCCTGCAAAGCTTCTGGTCGTGATGTCATGGTGGGCTTAGCGATGACCTCCGTCCTACCGTCCTGGCGGTCTTGGTCTTGTAGCATGGAAATGGAAACCTTTGGTTGATTCCTCGGGACTCCGCACCTGCGCTTGCCTCTTTAGCACCAAATAGGAAACCTGCTGTACTACGCCCGCTGGCGCCCGCCTGGCCTTGGTCGTCACGGCTTGTGTCATCCAAGCCTCATGAGGTGAGGGCTCGCATAGAAATCTCCGCTCCTCAGGAGCCAGCCTAAGGAGGCCACTCCTTTTGGAGGACTTGGCGTCATCCGCCTCGCGAGGCTTGGCCCCTCACGAGGGTCTTGTGTTGTTGGTGCTGAAGATGGGCCGTACCAGGCCGTTGATGGGGCCACGCTGTGGGCCGCAGGCAGGCAAGTCTTGGTACACCGGTTCCCAGAACGCCGACAATATTCCCATGAACATTAGAATCATTACCAAGAAACGTAAGTACCTGATAATTTAACTGGCGTGCGCTAGCTCTAGTAATTGGTCTAGTATGTATAGCAGCAGGGGTTGTGGGTGTAACAATGATATTGATGTCCTCATCTCCAGGAACTCAGGGAAATCCGCGACGGGCTTCTCAACCACCGTCCCTAGCACAGCGACCGTGGCTACGGCCGCAGCTACGGCCGCGGTGGAGGCCGCTGGGACAACCACGACCCCCGCCAGGACTGGCGTGATCGGCCTCGTGAGGACCGCTGGTAGGGCCAGCCTCGCGATGGCCCCTGTCGTGACCAGCCTCGTGAGGACCGTCCTCAGGGCAATGCTAGCCTTCTCCGCTACCACCACTGCCAAGGAGAAACAATGACAACTGCCAGGATGATGGGGCTAGGGGCTTCCAAGAGCCTCGAGCAATCACCTGCATCCTGGGTGGCGCTCAGGCTCCCGCCTCTCATCGCATCTTCAAGCAGTCCACTCGTGAGGTGAACGGCCCTTCCCAAGCTTGAGGCGTTGCATCCCCTCAGGTGGTCCAAGCACGCCGCTATGGACCAGCTCAAGTGCTCGGCCGCCGCTGGCGTGCTCCCGAGGCTCAGCGCGCCGACCATTAGCAATGTCCTCGTCACTAAAACACTCATCAACGGTGGTGCAGGGCTCAACATTCTCTCCGTCGAGACGTTTGAGACACTCCAAGTGCCCTATGACCAGCTTCTGCCTACCAAGCCCATCTCAGGAGTGACCGATGACACCATCGTCCCCATAGGGCAGATTCGCGTCCCTATCACCTTTGGCAATCACGACAACTACCACACTGAGCTCATCGACTTTGACGTCGCCCATATTCGCCTCACGTACAACGCCATTCTCAGGTATCCAGCCCTCACCAAGTTCATGGAAGCAACTCACCACGGCTACAATGTCTTCAAGATGCCAGGAAGTGGTGGTATCATCACAGTCGCTTGCGACGAGAAGGACACGGTGTGCTCGCTCGAGCGCGCTTACCAGGCCACGGCAGTCGAAAACTCAGATGGCGAGGGTGCGATCATGCCTCCTGAGTCCGCCCCCAAGAAGAAGAAGCAACTCCTCCTCAAGGGCCGTCAAGAGACTGGGGCGCCCGACAATCGTGCCTCAGGCCCCACGCCCACCGCTGGGGCACCCTTCCCTCTCGCATAGGAAGGCGCGCCCGGTGCCCCTCTCAGGACGGGCTCGGGGGCTCTCATCTAGAGGGCCTCTGACTTGACCAGCGTCATGAGGGAGGCGTGCTTCGACGCGTGCCTCCGTGAGCAAGGCGCGAGGCGCCAGGCGCTCCGGAGTTCATCACCAAGGCAGTCCAGGAGCTTCAGGAGGCGCGATCTATGCGTGGCGAGCGTCGCCTCGCACCATCCAGTGCAGCTGCCGCCCCTGACATGGGTGGCAAGCTATGCGTCGGTGTCAACATCCCAGGCCTCAATAGGGCTGCTTCTCGGGAGCTCTTCTGGCTGTCCCGGACAGAGCGGGGGCTACCCCTGTAGCTACGTTCGCATGTCGTTCGGCCTGCTGAGCATGGCCGCCTTGCACCAGCGCTTCATGTAGGGAGTCTTGGTGGCTCACAAGGCCAGGCGCCAGGCGGTCTTGACGGAGGAGGTGCCGGAACCTCACGAGCCCCCCGGACCTCCGGAGCCTCCTGGGCCTCAGGAGCCGGCTGGCCCTTGAGGAGCGATCTCTGGAGCGTGCATCTTCAACTACTCCAACACTTGTACAATGACGATACCAGGCAACTTTATGGTTTGTTTGGTTGAGGGTGCCCCTCGGGCTGCATTATCCTGAAGCTGTTAGGGCCCGCCCCTGTAGCCTGTATCATTTTATGCATGTATCAGAACTAGCTTCGCCTCTTATGAATTTCTTAAACATTGCAACCTGCATGCCCGGTGCTTCACCACCATGAATGTTGTGCGCCCTCACGAGCCCGCCCACGACCGCCTCATGATTAAGGACTGACATGTCATCTGTGCTCGGGTCCGTCCCTGCAGCGTCGCTAAACCCAAGTGGCCGAGCTCTGTCTCGCGGGCCTGCTCCCGTGCACGTCACCTCCCGTGGTCCTTGGTGCCTTGTTATCGCATGAGCTAATCGCGAGTGGATGAGTTAGGGCGCGCGACCCGGTGCCTCGCCATCAAGGGAGCCGCACGCCAGTTGTCTTTCTTTAGGATTATTACATGAGAAGACTGGGCATGGCGTCTGTGCTCGAGTCCATCCCTGCAGTGTCGATAAACCCAACGTCTGGCGGGCCAACCCCATTCACGCCACCTTCTAGGGTCATTGGTATTTGTCCTTCTCATGCGATGTCCTCCAGAAATTCACTCGGCGCAAGCCACCTCACATATCTCATAGGTCTCTTATGAGCGCCCCTCTCCCCCACCCCCCGCTAAAAATCTAGGCGCAACCCGCCTTGAGGTAGGGCCTCGTGAGTCTCGTGCTGGCTCACGAGTGCCCATATACACCTCCTCCAGTTCTGTCGTGCTAGCCACGCGTACGAACGGGGTTGTACACGCCACGAAGTCTCCCCCCAAGGGAACTCCCACCCACGCACCAGTGTAAGACCCATGCTCTGCGCTGGCGGACGACACAGTCGAGGAGCGACTATGCCCGCGCACCAGTGGAAGCCCCATGCTCCTCTGGTGGAAGACACTGCCGAGGAGCGGCTATGCCCACGCGAAAGTGGAAGAACCATGCTCCGCGCTGGTGAATAAACAATTGAGGGCACCCTAGCGGCTGCAGTAACCTCGGGATGGCCTACGGGCTCGCTATACAGTCCCAACGCGCAGCTTTCCCTACGGGGGGCCGCGCGAGGGGGCTGGGCACGGGGGCTGCGCTTAGGCCATGCCTGGCACATGCCACCTCACCAGGTCTCTAACACCTGGTCTTGTCTCATCGCTCTCAGGCAAAAGATGGCAAGGAAAGGTATGGAGGACTCCGGATTAACTCAGACGCTGCTTGCGTTTCCTTCATGAGGGTTGTTCGTACGTCAAGGGATACCCCTGAGCATCGTCACTCAGGGGCCTCACTGGTCACATAGCCCCTCACCCCTTGGCCTCGTCCTAGTGATCCGGACGCCCCAACGGCGGTTGTGGTATGCGCGGGGCCGGGCCCTGCCGACGCTAAACACTAAGGCAAACAGGAAGGAAATTGAGCACAAAAAGGAAGCCGCGGAGTCCCAGCAAGTTATTACAAAACATAATGTTCCACAAATTTCAGCAGAAGTTCTCACGCCTCCGCAAGGCATGATGAATGTTGCAGGTTGAAACTAGGAAGAGGCGCCACCATCGCCTTGGCCGCTGCTGCCGCCCGCCTTGGGAAGCCCGTCGTCGATGACGCTGCCTCCATCTTCGTCGCCGCCGTGGCTTCGGGGTCGGGGACGCGGAGGAACTTCCCCAGCAAGGCGTTCACCTGCTCCTTTATGGCCTCGGTGATGGCGGTGCGAGACTCAAGAGCCACCGCCTTGAGCAGTGCACTAAGGTCAAAGCCTGGGTCTCGAAGGTGGAAGTGGCTGAAGACGCGTGTCGCAGCCACGGTGAAGAGTGAGCAGCACTCCCCCTCCACCCAGGAGTCCACTCTAGCGGCGGCATCCTCAAGCGCCTTAATAAGCTTGGGGAAGAGCCCGACAAGGCCATTCTCAAGGGTCGCCAGCGGCTCTTCATACCCTCCCCCCAGATGGAGCGTAGCGACTTGCGAGACTTGAGCTCGAGGGCGGGAAGGCCTTGCGTTCCACGACCGCTGACTTCTCGGTGGTGGCAAGGTCTTCTCCCTGGCCTCCAAGTGAGCCGTCGCCTCGGAGATTTGCTGGGCGTGGGACGCCCTGACCTTGTCTACCTCCTCCTTCAGCTTGCCCAGGTGGTCCCGTTCCACGACTTGGTCAGCGATCACCTGGGCTAGCTTGGCATTGCGATCAGTGACCGTCGCCTCACAGGCCTTGATATCTTCCTCTGCTGCTGAAGCCGTTGGCTGTGGGCAGCCTGCTCCTCGCGGAGAGCCTTCAGCTCAGCCTCCGCCTTGTTGTAGTGCTCCTTGGTGGACGCTGCATCGGCCAGCCCCACGTCATGAGCCGTCATGGCTTCGCCGGCCTCCTTCTTGCTCTGCGCAGTGGCGGGCCTCGGCCCGGCTTTAGGCCGGCCCAACAGACGCGTCAGCCTGGAGCCACCCCGAGATCAGCCCCATGCGTTCCCTCACCAGGCACTTGTCGGCATCTTGGAGGTCGGTCCGGAGCTGATCTAGCATGGTGTAGTCTTCCTCCAGAGCCACGGGCCTAATGATGGGGCCGCAGTCCGCCAGCACAAGGGCCTGGGGAGGGGCGGCACTAGCATGTGGGCTGGCATCGCCGCAGCAGCAAGGGCAGCTTGGGCCCCTGGAGCCTCCGAACCCCTCGCATGTACAACGGGGATGGGCGGCTCCAGAGCCTGCTGGCCTGCGGAGGCAGACATCTCCTGAGGTTCCACCACCGTGCTTTGGGGGGCCTGCTTCGTTGCAAGGGAACGCGAAGCGACCTCTTTCGTCTGTGGTAGAGCCGCTGCGGCTGTGGCGAGCGGTGGCGCCTCAGAGGTCCCAGCTTCCTCCTTCCTTTTCTTCGCCACGATGCCCATCCTGGTCACGAGGAGGGGAGCACTTGGGCATGACCTCAAGGGCAACGAACAAAGACAAGTTAAGGTACTTACTCATGAGGGGCAATGTACGCTCTCTTCCTAGCCGGGGCCAGGGCGCCTCCGATCTTCCGGGGTGTGGCCTTTGCCGTGCCTTGGGGGTTCGCGGGGCGCGCATCATCTGGCCTCGGTGCAACAACGACAGTCAAGGCAGAGGCGTCGCCGCGAGGAGGGGGCGCCACCCTGCTCTTCTTAGGGATCGCTCGGCCTGGCCTCCACAGGACTGGGGGAGTGGCCCCAGACCTCGTGACGACCCCGGTGGAGTGTGGGGATTCTACGACTGGGGATTCGGCGGCGTCGTCATCATCTGTCAAGCCGTGAAGAAGCTCGCTCTGGGACGGGGGAGAAGTCTCCGCCACATTCTCCACGGTCGCCTCTAAGTCCTCCTCGCCCTCGTCGCCGGCGTTGTCGCTCGAAGACACCAGTACCGGGGAGTTGGGGAGTTCAGGCGGCACGAGCCCTAGCTCGTTGAAGACGGGCATGGCGGCGACCAGCGCCGCCCTGTCCGCGCGGCGGTACAGCGGGATGTAGGCCGCCGGGAGGTTGCTCGGATCCCCCTCGAGCAGGATGCTCATGGCCTTGTCCGGCTGCTCGCCCGTCAAGCTCCCTGAGCGCAGCTGGATGTCGTACTCTGCGCCCTTGAACTCCCACATGGGGCGCGTGTGCGCTTGGACCGGCGCCAGGCGCTGCGTCAGGAACTCCTTGACAAGCATGCCCCCGTCAGCACTGCATCCATGTCTGCGATCATCTTCCTCAGGACCGGCACCGCCCGGGGGTCGGAGAGCTTCTCGTGACCCCACCTATCAAGCTTCTCCGCCAGTTGGGTTGGTAATTCTAGCCGCACGTTGAGGCCCTTGGTGTCCATGAAGTCCCATCGGTGCCGGAAGTTCTCCACCTTCTTCCCGTCCCTCATGATCATGTTGCCCCTTGTGGAGCGAAGGATTTGCAGTCAGAGCGCTGGGTCGGATCGTGCATCCTTAGGTAGAAGAAGTGGCGGAGGAGCACAATGGAGGGCCCTCACACCCACAAACGCCTCACAGTAAAAGGCGAAGATGGATAGGAGTAGGATGGAGTTGGGCTGAAGATACAGAGCCTGGACCTGGTAGTGGTCGAGGACAGCGGTGAAGAACCCGGAGAAGGGCGGGACGTGCCCTACAAAGACGTTGTGGAGGAAGAAGGGATAAACTGTCCGCGCCAAGGTCCTCTGCTCGGCGGAACCCGTCTGGAGGGCGGTCTCGTTCTACTCGTTGTCGTCGCTCGCCGTCAGCGGGAGCGCGGCGGCAAGGTGCTTCTCCTCGGTGATGGAGAACGTGTCGAGGGCCGGCGCTGGTGAGAAGCAGGAGCTTGCAATAGGAGCGGTAGGCTTCGCCTTCCCGGACACCATTCACAAGATCTTGGAGGAAGAGGTGCAGAGGGAAGGAGGAATGAGGATGGATCTGGAGATACCCTCGGCAGGGAGAAAGGGGATCTGAAGCAAGGCGAAGAGAAGGCAATGATGGCTCAGTAGCGGGCACCAGCCTTTTGTCAGCCTGGGCAGTGGCATGGGGAAGTGGAGACGCCCACGTCCCATCAAGCGCCACTCGTCAGCATGGCCCGCAAGTGATAGGGGCCTGCGGCGCTTTGCCCTTGCCCTTTGTCTTCGCCTCGAAGCCAAGTCCGAGTGCACCTTGGGCCTAGGGGCTACTGCCGGCGTTCTAGGAACCAGGGTACCCAGACTTGCCGGCATGCGGCCCATGGTGTGGCTCTATCAACGGTCTGGTACGACCCATCTTCAAGACCGCCAAGTCAAGACCCTCACGAGGGGCCAAACCTCGCGAGGCGGATGACGCCAAGACCTCTGTAGGGAGCGGCCACCCCAGGCGGCCTCCTGAGGAGCAGATATTTCTATGCAGGTGCCCAACCTCATGAGGTTGCGGTGACGCAAGCCATGACGACCAAGGCCAGGAGCTTACAGCAGGAGTGGCAGGGTTCGCCTTCCCGGACGCCATTCGCAAGATCTAGGAGGAAGAGGTGCAGAGGGAAGGAGGAATGAGGCTGGATCTGGAGATACCCTCGGCTGGGAGAAAGGGGATCTGAAGCAAGGCGAAGAGAAGGCAATGATGGCTCAATAGCAGGCACCAGTCTTTTGTCAGCCTGGGCAGCGGCGTGGGGAAGTGGAGACACCCACGCCCCATCAAGCGCCACGCGTCAGCATGGCCCGCAAGCGATAGGGGCCTGCGGGGCTTCGCCCTTGCCCTTTCGCTTCGCCTCGAAGCCAAGTCCGAGTGCACCTTGGGCCTAGGGGCTACTGCCGGCGTTCTAGGAACCAGGGTACCCAGACTTGCCGGCATGCGGCCCACGGTGTGGCTCTATCAACGGCCTGGTACGACCCATCTTCAAGTCCGCCAAGTCAAGACCCTCACGAGGGGCCAAACCTCGCGAGGCAGACGACGCCAAGACCTCCGGAGGGAGCGGCCACCCCACGCGACCTCCTGAGGAGCAAAGATTTCTATGCAGGTGCCCAATCTCATGAGGTTGTGGTGACGCAAGCCATACGACCAAGGCCAGGCGGGCGCCAGTGGGCGTAGAAGAGGTAGTTTCCTCTTTGGCGGTAAGGAGGCAAGGATAGGTGTGGGTTCCCGAGGACTCAGGCAAAGGTTTCCATTCCCGTGCAACAAGACCAAGACTGCCAGGATGGCAGGAAGGATGTCATCGCCAAGCCCCCACATCGTCACGACCAGAAGCTCTGCAGGCGAAGACCACCTTTCGTCAGGATAGGATGTACTACTTGTCCCTTTCAAATTGGGCACTGTGGGATCCCTTCCCACCTACGTTTTGTGAGAAGAGGACCGTGGCTACTATAAGTATAGGTTAGCCACCACCGAGGCGAGGGATCTGAACCTCATCAACTCATTCCCTCACCAGAGCAGACCTTGCGAGGTTGTTCATCCGTTGTACTAGTTAATCCTCGGCCCTCGTGAGGCCAATCCACCACAAAGCAGGAGTAGGGTCTTACACCGCAAGGTGGCCCGAACCTGGATAAATTGTTGTGTTCATCTTCTTCCTTGTTCATCGAGCTAGGATGTGGGGTGACGAGCTGGTTGGCAGGAGAGGTTGAGTTCTTTGCACACGCCCCCAGAGTTCAAACCTTTCTTGGGTCCGCGGAGCCCTGAATCCGACAGAGGGAGGAAGGGAGGGAGGTGGAGGGAGGAGGAAGGAGGGAGGGAGGTGGAGGGAGGAGGGAGGGAGGTGGAGGGAGGAGCTACCTCGATGGAGGAGGAGCGGGAGCGTCGGCGGCGGCGGGCG
>NC_057799.1:291404661-291441631 GCF_018294505.1 Triticum aestivum
GGGGGGGAGTGGGGAGGGAGAGTGAGGGCGGCCGCATGAAGAAGATGATAAGACAGGTTTAGCAGCAGCGCGGGGCTTGGGCCCCCGCTACTGTTAACCGTATTAGCTACATTGCGGCTTCCAGGGCAATGCTGCTGCTGAGTGGGGACGGGGAGCTGGGCCCGGGCTGGCCACACTAGGAGCGCAAGTCATGGGCTAGTGCTACATCTAATTGGCTTAGCAGTAGCGCTGGTCTGTAACCCGCGCTGCTACTGTGGCTAGCCCGTGAGGTCACGGTGGGGCCCACTTAGTAGTATCACTGGTCTTGCCGACCGGCGCTACTGCTAAAGCCCAGCTGCAGCGCCGGTACATGACACACACTACTTCTAAATAGCAGTAGCGCGACCCATTAACCTCGCACTGTTGTTTCTAGTCAACCTATAGGGTTTTCCCTAGTAGTGATTGCCCAACAATAATTTGTTTACCCACAGTTGCTATGCTTCTGAGAGAGATGCCTCTAGTGAACCTATGGACCCCATGTCCATTCACTTTATATTTACTAAAACCGTAATAATACTTGCTACAATTTATTTACTTTTATTTTCTTTTTATTTTATTTATCTACCACTATCAGATTAATTCTTGCAAGTGGCAAGTACAAGTGGATTGACAACCCTGTTGCCTTCGTTGGGTGCAAGCACTTGCTTTGTGTGTGTGCGGGCACTACTTAAAGTGCTTGTGTGGTGTCTCTTTGAGAACCCAAAAGATAGCATCGAGACCCTCTTGTGTTTAACTGTCAACCCGAGGATCATTGTTGACAACACAGTGAAATGATATCATTGCAGAGTACGTAAAAGTATTACAATTTTAATAAATATTGCCACAAGGCATACATAGAGAAATGTCTCATGACATTTATTACATTCAAAAGATAGTGGAAAGTAAAATGCGTAGCGACTCCATCCCAGCCACAGACAGTCGATGTAGTCCACGTGACCTCAGTCCTACGGCTCGCCATAGTAGTCGTAGTCATCACCTTTATCTTCACGGAACTTTGTTGTTCAGCAAAATTATTGCCATGACTACATTACGTACTCAACTTGCCTCCTTTGGAGAAGGACCTATTAGCTACATATGGCTTCAAAGGAAGGTTATATGGCTCATTTGCATAAAAACTAATTTTGTTTGAAATAAGATAGCAGTTGGATAAAAGCAGTTTTAGATGAAATTAAGTTTTTTCTCCAGCATATCTTTCATCAAAGTGAGGATCCTCGATCAACTCACGTCCTTCAGAGGTTTCAAGAATAGGGGCAAAGAGGTAATAAGCAAGACAAGTCTGGTACGTCACGAAAGTTTCATGTTTCATCCATGATAGTGGACACGACTATTCGAATAGTTTTACACTCTATGGAGGTCGTACACTTTACCCACACGACATAGTCCCGACTTGTTGCCGCCAGTGGCTGCTGGCGTAGTACACCATTTCGTATACCGGCATAGAGATTGTGATGAGGTCTTTCATTGGACCACACTTGTTGTGCCAATCCCACTAGCTTTCAACACGGAAGTAACCACAATTCATAGTTCGAGCCCCCGTTTGTGCCGAAGACACTCCTCGTAAGGCAGCTATCCCATATGCGGTATGGTGATGATGATAATAAGGGTGAACTAACTAATGAACCAAGCTAGTGCCCATATAGCATGTGGCTGTACTGTTATCACAATCTTCAAATTCAAGACTTATTAGGCTTCATGCGACACGGATGAATAATTTCCCCCTTCACCTTGCCCCCTTCAATTGCCAATCGCTCCTTCAATCCTTGATTCAGCTGTAGCCCGCACCAGTATTCTGATGGTAAGTTTCACCCAGAGTAGACGAGTATAGAGGAAATCAATAAAGGCCAACTAGCCGAGCTCAGCGATAAGCTTCAAGTGTCAATACTCAAAGGTTATTCAATAAAGCACCTATAGGATCATAAGCATGGTTAAGCATTTCTACTCTACCAGAATGTTATATAATTCTACTTAGGTGTCAAGCCAATAAGCGATAAGAGGATGAAAGTAATGTGTCAATCGACACGCTAGCTACGTGATTTAACTAACATGCATATAGGAACCATAAAACACAATGCAATTTTATAAAACATATGATAAGCATGATCAAAGAAGGAGGCATGCCTTGATTGTTGAATCCTTCCAAAATAACCTGGATCTGTCCATGTCCAACATCGTCACTCCCTACTTGTCATAATGATAGAAAATACAAACAACTAAATACCAAAGCAATAAATTCCAAATAACATCCAAAACAAAGATAAGAGTGGGTGGATAGCAAGATTGATTAGATGGAGCCAAAAGGAGATAACATGATTGTA
Organism: Triticum aestivum; assembly: GCF_018294505.1. NCBI lineage: Eukaryota > Viridiplantae > Streptophyta > Magnoliopsida > Poales > Poaceae > Triticum > Triticum aestivum. The sequence goes on from NC_057799.1 coordinate 291,407,016, forward strand.
AGGTTGGTATGGAGGATCCAACAAATTCATGGGGTTAGATTGACATGGCCAAGGAAGGCTTGCCACTGGGATTAAAGTTTTGATACGAACTATTCCCTCCATCTGAGAAAACTTGTCCAAAGGATAGTGCATTTGCTTTTTTGCAAAACCCACTCAGATATTTTAAACCCATCACGAATAGATCCATCTCCTTCCTTCCTCCTCCCCCGTCGCCCGCCACCGGCGTCCAGCCATGCCAGTGCCTCTTCTTCCTCTCTCACTTCTCTCTTTCCTCTCCCTCTCACCATTTCTCTCTCTCCCGCAGTCCTGCCATCGCCGAGCCAAACATCGTCACCGGAGCTCGCCGCCACGCCACCACCGGACCTCCTCCAGCTAGATCCAGTGCCTTCATGCCGCCCATTGCCGGATCCGGCCTCCCCGGCCCAGGATCTGCGCGCCCGCGACCCATTGTCGGCCTCCTCCTTCCTGCTCGCCGCCGCGACCCTCTGCCTCGCCTTCGTCGCTGACGTGCGGGCCCGGCCACTGATGACCCACAAGTATATGGGATTAATTGTAGTCCTTCCGATAAGTAAGAGTGTCGAAACCAATGAGGAGTAGAAGGAAATGACAAGCGGTTTTCAGCAAGGTATTTTCTGCTGGCACTGAAATTACTGGTAATAGATAGTAGTTTTGTAGTAAGATAATTCGTAACGGGTAACAAGTAACAAGACTAGCAAAGGTGCAGCAAGGTGGCCCAAACCTTTTTGTAGCAAAGGATAAGCCTGGACGAACACTTATATAAAGCAAAGCGCTCCCGAGGACACATGGGAATTGTCGTCAAGGTAGTTTTCATCATGCTCATATGGTTCACGTTTGTTACTATAACATCCCAAAATTCCAAATTTTGGAATGTTATATTAAATAAATTGTTATGCTTGTTTGTTTGATTGTTGTGTGATTGATTGTGTGAAATCGAGTGGAATTTGAAACCCTTTCACAGTTGAATGAGAGGGAATGAAATGAATTTCCCAATCTTTAACCTTGCATTTATGATGTCCATGAATTCAAATTCATTTCAGCACAAAACCCTAGAGTGAAGATGATATGACTTCTTCCATTTAAATAAATGAAAACGGTTTTAAAAAGATTTGAATTCCATCTGAAAATATTTCAAATTCATAAACTTTATGCAACTCAATGATTTTCATGAGAGAAGATAAAATGACTTCTTCAAAGATGAGTTGGAAGTTTCAAAGAAACAACTTGAAAGTCACTTGGAAGTTATTTCAAATTCTCTGAAACATATTCAAAAAGAGAGAAGTGATATGACACTTCAAAATTGAGAGGCATTTGGAATATATTTGGCCAAGGAAAAACATAAAAGATTTGAAAGTGGTTTGAATTTCAAATTCAAAGCCACTGAGAGGTTATTTGGTTTTTGTCCAAATTATTTTTCTCCAAAATGATTCCCTTCAACAGAAAAATGGTGAAAAAAAATTTAAACCATTTTCGGTATTTAAAAAATAATTTTATTTGGTTTTTAATGCAATAGTAGCATTGTTTGTTTTATTTGAATTTTTGTAGATTATATGTGAACATGAAAAATAGTTCATGTTCTATTATTTCTTTTTTTGAATTTGTTTATATATAATACGTCTATATAAATGTTTTATTTAGTTCTCTGTATATTAGTTTTTCTTCTGTCTATAAAAAAACAGTTTTTGTTTTCGAACGCAGCCCAGTAACTCCCCGGGGCCCACTTCTCCCCGCAGCCCACCACCACGAGCCGGCCTGCGGTGCCCGAATCCCCTATGCGACGGCCACCTGCTCGCCCCTCTGCCGCTGACTGATGGGCCCCGCTCCTCTTCTTCTTCCTCTGCACGCAACGACCCACCGGAGCTCGCCCGAACCGCCGCCGGAATCCCGATCTTCACGGGATTCGATCTCCCCGATCCGCCCCTTCTCCAAGTTGATCTCCCCTATATATACCCTGCTCCCTCGACCCCTTCCCCCCTTTCCCCTCGATGAGAATCCACTGCTGCCTCCCCGATCTGTCGCTAGAGTAGAGCACGGCCGCCGTGCCATTGAAACCCTACCGCACCACCCCGACCTCCTAGCCGTCACCTGAGATCTCCACCGCAGCCCCCTCGCCCGCCAGCACCTCCCAGTACCCTCGTCAGAATCCTCGACCATAGGAGCACCGTCGCCATCATCTCCCGAAGCTCACTGGAACATCAGAACTCCGCCACCTCTAGCTGCTCGACTCCGTCATCCCGGAGCCTCGCCGTCACCATCATCGTCATCGTCGTCGTCGACTATGCCTTTCCGACGCCTTCCCCAACTCCGAGGACCCCTAGAGCCATCGCCCCTTCATGACCGAAGCCTCCGCCGCCGTCGACCGTTGCCGGAGTTCCACCACCGACGCTGTAAGCTCTCCCTCTCTCCTCGTCATCCGATATGTTTCCAATGGCATAGATTAGAGTACCGGTTTGGTAGATGCGGTTTATTTTAAGTGATCCGTCGGTTTTCCAGTTTTATTTAGTTGACCGATGGGTTCTGCTAGCTATAGGTCCTCCGCCCATTTGCACGTTTCGGCCACTGCTCTTGGCCAATCCCGAAGCACCACGTGGCCTCTGTCCATTAGATATTTTGTTTTTCTTTTCTTTTTTATTTTGTTTACAGAAACAATTCTGTTTTCAGAAATTCTATATCTTTTAGTTTATAGATCCAAATTGAGAGATTCTTTTTTATTAGATTCAAAACTTATTGAAGTTTCTGTTTGTGTACTTAGTTATCAGTTTTGAGTAGTTTAAATTTGAATTTGATGAAATTTGTTCAAATTAATAATTTGGCCCTATCTTGAGTTATCTAAAATATTTTTGATTGATTCTTTGTGCTACTATTTTGTTATTGTTTTTTCTATCCAGTAGCATACAGTGATTTATTTTTAGTTTATTTTAAAATAGGGTTTTAGGCAAAACAGTATTGTTTTAGTTATAGTTTTTTTAGTCTTTTCTTAATAGTTTTAATTGTTTTTAAATTATTTCTTTTTGTCACTTTTGACAAATTTAGTTTTGTTTCTGTTTGTCAACAGAAGAAAATTTTATTTTTATTTTATAGATTTATTTTCTTTAGTTTTGTATGAAAACTTGTATAGGTCATAGTTCGAGTTTTATGAAAACGTTTTATTTGTTTCTTTTTGCTACTAAAAGTTTATGAAAAATACTTTCTGTTAAATTAGTTGTTTTTTATTTTTTATTTTCTATTAATTTATTAATTTGGAGCTTTATTATTTTCGGTTAATTTTTATGTATGAAAAAAACTATTTTTATTGTTTGCAGTGAAGTCTTAGACTTTTCCTTCATAGTTTTTCTCGTAGGTTTCCTTGATGTTCTTTGGATTTTATTTGGGTTTTATTATCTGATTCGGTTTTTTATTGATAATTACGATTGCTAGAAATTGCTTGCTAGAATGATTGCTTATGTGAATGCAATGTTTGACTATATAGATTTTCTGCGAAGAGTGATGAATATTACTATGAGGATTTCTCTGAGAGCGATATTATCTTCATCAACTTACGAGACAAGTTCACTTTAACCATGCTTTTCATACCTATGTATTATTGCATTTAGTGTCATCTTTGCAACAAATCCCTCCAGTAGTGATATTGAACCCTTGTAGTTGAGTAGTATGCATGAGGTAGGAACCCATCACCCTGTTACAAGCCCAGGATGTTATTTATTCTAATGGTACGCTATAGTAGACGGGGTTAGAATGAGTGCTCGGGAGTGGTGTGAGAATGCAGGACTCTACGTCAATGACGACAACTTCATGATGGCATCTGCAAGGACTGCATCTTCAGGACCTCAAGACTTCAAGACTCGAGACAAGAATTCAATACACACTACTAGGTGAAGGATGGTTTAGATGGGCACCCTGGAGCAACCAGTGGATGACCCGGGATGCATGGAGAAGCTTCATGACATCTTGAGGAAAGCTTCACCCAGACTCAAAGAGACGGAAGAATACGTCATGCCCGGAAGCTTACCTGTGCAACCGCAAGTCACTATGGGCTCTGGCTTGGTTGACCTTAGTGGTGACTCTGGCTGGGACGGTGCTAGCAGATGTTGAACTATGGTAGGATTGGAGGAGCACCGGACAGTGGTCAGAGGAACTGTTTGGAAGACCATGTTTCGATCGTCCTGTTCTCAAACATCATGAAGTGCAAGGATCAAAAGGGAGGGATCGAATCTTGTGGGTAAAGTGTATAAACCTCTGCAGAGGGGTAAAACCTAATTGATTAGCCGTGTCCCCGGTCACGGACAATTTGAGCCTCTGTACTTGGATCTATCTCGGAACTCTCAACACCGGATCAAAAACTTAATTGAGGGCAACTTATGATTGTATGGGTTATGAGACATCGTTTGGCGGAACCATGTGATGATAGAAAACTCTGTAGTACAAGCTCCTGATATTCCTTTGTTGTAGGGAAAATGAAATTCAGCTTTTACGCAAACAAAACTCAGACACAAAGCCACAAAGCCTTATTGCATACATAATAAGTTTATCATATGTTTTCTCTTATTGTGAACTTGCCGGTAATTTCAATGTATTGACCTACACGGCTGCAACGTATCATGTTGCAGGATTTCTTCGACAAGTAAGAGTTACGATACAGGGTTACGGTCTACAGTCAACTTGCCGATGGCATTGATGGGACTCCACACCCCATTGTTTGTTTCCGCTGACACTTAAGGTATATATATCAATTTTACATTATTTATACATGTGATTGCACTTTGATATATACATTGATGTACTATGTGTGCCAGCATACTGATCCAGGGATGGCACAGATACACAAAGGCTTGACCGTTTGAGGTTGGGTCGCTACAGAGATGGTATCAGAGCACATGTTGACTGTAGTACGTGTCCCTAGAAATCGGAAAGCCCCTAGGACAGGAAATCTCTAAAACTTTATTCTCAAAAACATCCCTTACCTCTCATCATTTCAGATTTTATCAGATAGTCCCTCTTACCTCAAATAGTTGGAATATAACCCGTTCCCTTTAGACCACATGAAGGATCAACTAAAGCCACTCCAAAAAGGATAACATATCGGACAAATGATGACCTCTTCAGAGTGAAGTGAATTTCCCCATGCATTAGAAGAGTTGAAGCTACAACACTTGAAGACTCTGAAGACTTGAAGAATTTGAAGGATCTAGAGATTTATTTGACCTTTAGAAGACCAAACCCCTATTATATGCTTACGTTAGATGCGACAATTTGTGAGCTATCATTTGTTTGATGTTTTTTTGACAGCCACAAAATAAAAACCGTTTTTTAACTATTGTTTGTATTGTGTGTATATCCCTCCATTCTTCTCTCGTATCTCATCCCTAGACATTTGGACCCCAGAGATGATCAACGAAGTTGGACTGGTATTCTCTGGACCGATGATTCCGTTGGAGGTAGAGCTATGGATTCAAAACATGGAGGATCACTTCGGGAAAAATTTGATTGCAGAGAAGTATGAGGTTCAATACGCACTTTAGTTCTTTACCGAAATTGCTGCAACCTGGTGGAAAATGCATCAAGCCATACAAGGATATAACGGACCAAAAACTTGGGAGGAATTCAAGAAGACTCTATTAAGATCTCGTCTCATACGAAAGCCATATGATAACCCGAAGAAGATACCTTGTGCCTGCAACATTTGCGGAGAAATAAGACACACCCAGGAGGAACACAAGGAAGGATGCCCTCATTGTGAGGAAAATCACCCAGCCGAAGAATGCCCCACTAGGTAGGTGACTTGTTTCTTATGTGAAGGGACTACGCACTACCCTGCTCAGTGTCATATTTACCCGAAGGTACAAGAAGTTACGAAGCAGCAGAAAGAAGCCAGGAGGGAAAGTTTAGAAGAACCTGTGATGAAGGAAGTTGTTGAAGACCCTGAAGAAGGCCTAATCAGATTTTACTCCAACGCTTGCTATTCATGTGGAAAAGAAGGACATTATTCCTAGTATTGCACAAAGGAAAGAAAAGAATATCCTGGGGACTTCCCAACAACAGAAATGAAGTTTAACCCTCAAGAAATAGAAGCTCCGATCATTACAAAGAAATCCAGGAAGAGAAATGAAGGCATCCCCAGAACAACCCAATTTCTGCAGAAAAAGACCTGAGTTATATCCCATGTTTCAAGTGCAAGACCTTAGGTCACTATGCCAATATGTGTCCGGAGAAGAAGCCAGAGAAGAATCCAAGAACCCAAAGGGCATATAGTCTCCCCAAGAAACCCAAAGACTTATCAGAAGTTATTTGTTTTCGTTGCAGGGAAGCAGGACATTATGCTACTAAATGTCCCAACAGATGAAAGCTGGAGCTGAGTACTTGAGAATTTTAATATTGGTAATAAGTGTAGCTGGAAGTATTTATTTTCATAGGGAGTATGGGTTGTTACTCTATGAACACAAATCTGGACCAATTTCGAGGATATGAGAAATATGGCCTATGGAAGAATTTGTGCATTTCAAGGGTGCTAGTACCTTGTGAGGACACTTGACCCAGGAAAGGATAATGATATTCCATGGAGTGGAGTTTGGACAAAATGAGTTGGAGTTTTGTTTTTGATATGATGGATATGAAGAAAGGAAGTACTAATGGAGTTAAAGTAGGTGTAATATGGAACAATTGTAACTCCCAGGATGAGTTAAAGTTGTACTAGTGTTGAAGTGGGCCATAACCCATAGGCCCAGGATTTGAAAATGAACAGACATAACCTTAATGAAGGAAGAAATTTGGAAGAATCTGTGTTTTCATCAGCACACGTTTCGTAGGAGGTTACGCAAAAACCCGAGAGTTGTGAAGAAACGATAGATGTTTTGTTTGGCTTGCAGAACCAAAGGATTTACCCGAACCCAGTTCGAGGACAAGAGAAATTCTTCAATGCCTGTGAGAATGCCCGAGTGTTAGAATTGCGAGATTCGCTAAACCTTATATAGGGTAATGATCTGGGTGCGAATGGATTGATAACCATACCGACTTACTCTTATCATTCGCTCTTGCTCTTTGGAATGGTAAATCCGAGTGACTTGCCCGTCGTAGAGAGACGACAATATCAAACCTTATTTTAACCATAGAATGGTAGAACGATGGACCCTATACAGGCAACCGTTGCAAATCGTAGGTTATACAGTGAGATTCAACCCAGACCATTTTCCGGCAGGAGAAACCTGTAATGGTTGACCACCATGAGATTTCGATATTTGTTTTGTATTGGCGACAGACCTGTCAGATATGAAGACTCAGTCTCGGAAGAACTTTACCATGATGGAAGGACACAAGAAATGGAGCAAAAGGTTATACCCCTGCCAGAAGAACCTCAACATTGGAGTTATTGCGGAGAATATGAGAAGACCGACACCGTCAACCCAAAAGGATGGAGTACATGAGTTTTGGTTGGGACAATAACCTTACTTTTAAGTGTGGTAGCACACTAGACCATGCTGATCAATGGAATTGCTAGAAGACCGCCAAACCCTAATCTTTTCTTGCTAGCCCCTTCGAATCACAAGGATGAGATTCATTTTAAGTGTGGCAGGTTTGTAACATCCCAAAATTCTAAATTTTGGAATGTTATATTAAATAAATTATTATGCTTGTTTGTTTGATTGTTGTGTGATTGATTGTGTGAAATTGAGTGGAATTTGAAACCTTTTGAAAGTTGAATGAGAGGGAATGAAACGACTTTCCCAATCTTTGACCTTGCATTTATGATCTCCATGAACTCAAATTCATTTCATCACAAAACCCTAGAGTGAAGATGATATGACTTCTTCCATTTAAATTAATGAAAATGGTTTTGAAAAGATTTGAATTCCATCTGAAAATATTTCAAATTCAGAAACTTTATGCAACTCAATGATTTTCATGAGAGAAGATAAAATGACTTCCTCAAAGATGAGTTGGAAGTTTCAAAGAAAAACCTTGAAAGTCACTTGGAAGTTATTTCAAATTCTCTGAAATATATTCAAAAAGAGAGAAGTAATATGACACTTCAAAATTCAGAGGCATTTGGAATATATTTGGCCTAGGAAAAACATAAAAGATTTGAAAGTGGTTTGAATTTCAAATTCAAAGCCACTTAGAGGTTATTTGGTTTTTATCCAAATTATTTTTCTCCAAAGATCAAGTATATGGAAATTAGGGTAAAATGATTCCCTTCAACAGAAAAATGGAGAAAAATAAATTTAAAATCATTTTGGGCATTTTAAAAGTAATTTTATTAGGTTTTTAATGCAATAGTAGCATTGTTTGTTTTATTTGAATTTTTGTAGATTATATGTGGACATGAAAAATAGTTCATGTTTATTATTTCTTTTTCTGAATTTGTTGATATATAATATGTCTATATAAATGTTTTATTTAGTTCCTTGTATATTAGTTTTTCTTCTGTCAATAAAAAACAGTTTTTGTTTTCGACCGCAGCCCAGTAACTCCCAGCAGCCCACTTCTCCCTACAGCCCACCACCACCAGCTGGCCTGCCCTGCCCGAATCCCCTACGCGGGGGCCACCTGCTCGCCCCTCTGCCGCTGACTGATGGCCCCTCTCCTCTTCTTCTTCCTCTACACGCAACGACCCACCGTAGTTCACCCGAACCACCACCGGAATCCCGATCTTCATGGGATTCGATCTCCCCGATCCCCCCTCCTCCAAGTTGATCTCCCCTATATATATACCATGCTCCCTCGACCCCTTCCCCCTTTTTCCCCTCGACGAGAATCCACCGCTGCCTCCCTGATCTATCGCCGGAGCAGAGCACCGCCGCCACGCCATTGAAACCCTACTGCACCACCCCGAGCTCCTAGCCGTCACCTGAGATCACCACCGCAAACCCCTTGCCCGCCGCACCTCCCCGTGCCCTCGCCTGAATCCCTTGACCACCAGAGTGCCATCGCCATCATCTTCCGAAGCTCACCAGAACACCGGAACTGCGCCACCTCGCCCTGCTCGACTCCGTCATCCCCGAGCCTCGCCGTCACCATCATCATCATCGTCGTCATCGACTACGCCTCCCCGACTACTTCCCCGACTCCGAGGACCCCTGGAGCCATCACCCCCTTCATCACCGAGCCGTCGCCGCTGTCGACCGTCCCCGGAGTTCCACCACCGCCGTTGTAAGCTCTCCCTCTCTCCTCATCGTCCGATCTATTTCCAACGACATAGATTAGATCTTAGAGTACCGGTACGGTAGATGCGGTTTATTTTATGTGAACATCGGTTTTCCGGTATTATAGTTGACCGATGCGGTTCTGCTAGCTATAGGTCGTCCGCCCGTTTGCACGTTTATGAAAAATACTTCCTCTTAAATTAGTTGTTTAATATTTTTTATTTTCTATTAATTTATTAGTTTAGAGCTTTATTATTTTCTATTAACTTTTATGTATGAAAAAAATGATTTTTATTGTTTGTAGTGAAGTCTTAGACTTTTCCTTCATAGTTTTTCTCCAAAATTTCCTTGATGTTCTTTGGATTTTCTTTGGGTTTTATTATCTGATTCAATTTTTTATTGATAATTATGATTGCTAGAAATTGCTTGCTAGAATGGTTGCTTATGTGAATGCAATGTTTGACTATATAGATTTTCTTCAGAGAGTGACAAATAGTACTATGAGGATTTCTTTGAGAGCGATATTATCTTCATCAACTTGCGAGGCAAGTCACTTTAGCGATGCTTTTCATACCTATGTTTTATTGCATTTAGTGTCATCTTTGCAACAAATCCCTCCAGTAGTGATACTGAATCCTTGTAGTTGAGTAGCATGCATGAGGTAGGAACCCATCACCCTGTTGCCAATCCCGGGACGTTATTTATTCTAATGCTACGCTATAGTAGACGGGGTTGGTATGAGTGCTCGGGTGTGCTGTGACAATGGAGGACTCTACGTCAATGACGACAACTTCATGATGGCATCTGCAAGGACTGCATCTTCAGGACCTCAAGACTTCAAGACTCGAGACAAGAATTCAATACACACTACTGGGTGAAGGATGGATTAGATGGGCACCTTGGAGCAACCAGTGGATGACCCAGGATGCATGGAGAAGCTCCATGACATCTTGCAGAAAGCTTCACCCAGACTCAGATAGAGGGAAGAATACTTCATGCCCGGAAGCTTACCTATGCAACCGCAAGTCACTATGGGCTCTGGCTTGGTTGACCTTAGTGGTGACTCTGGCTGGGACGGTGCTAGCAGATGTAGAACTACGGTGGGATTGGATGAGCACCGGAGAGTGGTCAGGGGAACTCTTCGGAAGACCATGTTTCAATCGTCCTGTTCTCAAACATCATGAAGTGCGAGGATGAAAAGGGCGGGATCAAATCTTGCGGGTAAAGTGTACAAACCTCTGCAGAGGGTTAAAACCGAATCTATTAGCCGTGTCCCCGGTTACGAACAATTTGAGCCTCTGGACATGGATCTATCTCGGAACTCTCAACACCGGATCAAAAACTTAATCGTGGGCAACTTATGATGATATGGGCTATGAGACATCGGTTGGCGGAACCATGTCATGATAGAAAACTCCGTAGTACAGGCTCCTGATATTCCTTTATTGTAGGGAAATGAAATTCAGCTTTTACGCAAACAGAACTCAGACACAGAGCCACAAAGCCATATTGCATATAGAATAAGTTTATCAATTGTTTTCTCTTATTGTGATCTTGTTGGTACATTCAATGTACTGACCTACACGGCTGCAACGTATCATGTTGCAGGATTTGTTCGACGAGTAAGAGTTACGATACAGGGTTACGGTCTAGACTCAACTTGTCGATGGCGTTGATGGGACTCCACAACCGATTGTTTGTTTCCGCTAAGACTTATAAGGTATATATCAGTTTTACGTTATTTATACATGTGACTGCACCTTGATATATACAATGATGTACTGTGTGTGCTAGCATACTGATCCAGGGATGGTACATATACACAAAGGCTTCACCATTTGAGGTCGGGTCGCTACATTTACTTTGGTAATTTGATATGTGGGTGGACCGGTGCTTGGGTGCCGTCCTTAGTTGGACAAGCCTCCCACTTATGATTAACCCCTCTCGCAAGCATCTCGCAAGCCCCTTACGAAGCAACACATAAACTAGGGTTTAAGCTTTTGTCACTCTAGCAACCCATCATCTCCTTATTAGTTCCCAATGCCTTACTGATGCGGAGCATCCTATGACCATCCCCATGTACACTACGACCACTCACCAAGCCCCAATTGGACATATGACGAGACCTCAAGCATACGCCATTGGACATAAGGTGAAGCTGCTCCTAAGTGCCTCCCCTTTCCATTCGTGCGAGACATGGTTGCTACCCCATGCAAATACACTACATGTGTTCAGGAACCCAGGAGACGACCATGGAGATGCTTGAAGCATAGTACAAGTCCCCAAGTACACGGATGAAGAGGACCGATGAAAGAAGCCGGAGACAACTCCCAGGACCCGAACATCCGGCCACAACCCCGGACATCCGACCCATGAAGGTGACAACAGCAACAGCCCTGTAGCCGACATGCTACAGTGCCCGGACATCTGGCCCGATAGCACGGACATCCGGCGCCTGCCCGGAAATCCGGCCCTCCATCACAGAACACCACCGAACCAGGCAAGTCCAGCCCGGACATCTGGCCAGAGGCCCGGACATCCGGGTCCTCGCGAGCCGCCGGACATCCGGCCCCCATCCCGGACATCCGGTGCCTGTCTACACATAGTGAACGGGCCAAAGGCCCATGTATCCTCTCCCACTTACCCCTTCCTGGCTAAGGCCTATATATACTCCTTCCCCTTCCTCTAGTTAGGGTTGGCAAAGGATTAGCTCATTTGAGAGATAGAGTTTTTCTCATCCACTTGATACCTTCTCCATCGGAGACCACGACCTCTACGGAGAAGATCCCCCAAGTGGATTCAAGACTCCTCATGGGAAGACCCCTCAAGACCTCCTCATGAAGAAGAACTACCGCCTCTTGTATCGTCGTATGTTGCGTTTGGATCTAGTAACTCTTTATGTTCATGGATCTAGCACATGGGTGATTATTCTCGTTGATTTGAGTGTCTTTCTCTCGTGTTCTCCCCTCGTGTTGTTCGTTTTCTTCATACGATCCTCTCCATTTCGTGAAATATTGGCCCCAAGGTTTCCACCCTACATCATCTTGGTATTATGAGCCACATTGATCACGAATTTGGAGTCTTCCCCCCTACGTTTCTAGCCTTCTTTTGCTTGATTTCGTCCTAAATTCAAAAATCCCCACGAAAAATAGCCCCCAATTTTTTTGTGATTTGTAGGTTTGATAATGTTTTGTTGACTTTGATCCATGGATTTGCTGTGTTACTAGTGGATCTATCTTTCCCCAAAGTTTCCCCACTTTCTATCCACGAAATCCATCAAATTTTGGCCCGAAATCTTTAATTTCCGCCCCCAAATTGAGTTCCTCAAGTTCATCCTCGGATTTGGAGCATGGACATCCGGCCCGTGGCCCCGGACATCTGCCCCCCGGACATCCGGCTCCTGGAGCACAAATTGCGCGCGGTTCTGGACATCTGGTCCTGGATTTCTGGCCAAACCCCCGGATGTCCGACCCTTGGGAATTCAGCCTACCGTGTTTCACCATTTTGCCCATAACTTTCACATCTAGAGTCCGATTTTGACGTTCTTTAGCTCGTTTTGAAGCTATAGACATCCCCCATCCCACAAAAATACTACCGACATCATTTAACTCCATAATTGTTTTTTGTAACTTTGGCATCTTTGCCTAGGCCTTCCACCATAACATCCGCATTACCACCACCGACTTCCGCAACCTAACCCATTTTGTTCCCCATTCCATTTCTGGTTGTTTTGTGATTCGAGTCTCCTAAGGTGTTTCGGCTACTTAGGGACGGTTGCTTCTTCATCAAGCACCACCATAACTTCCGCATAGGCTTGCCCAGCATACACTTCCGCCACCCCAACTTAACCCAATTTTGTTTGTGTTGTGAGTTGTGTCTCCTAAGGTGTTTCGGCTATTTAGGGACCGTGCTTTCGACTCCGACACCATGTATAGCCCATCATACCCTTCCGGCACCTTAACCCAATTTGTCTGGGTTTACACCAATACTTCCGCAACCACCACCGCATTCCGCTACCACCATTTGACATTTGCCTTTGGAGATTTTGAGTTTGCGGTTTTTTCCGTTTCCTAAGGTGTTTCGGCTAACTAGGAACGATTTGACATCGACAACACCGCCGCTCAACTTCGTCAAGGATTCGACATCGACCACCTTCACCATTTTGACACCCTAACCATACGCAAGAACGGTAACCTCTATATCATCTTGGTATCATGGTATCCCATCATTGTACATTCTTCTTGCCATAGTATTGATAACCCCTAGCCCATTTTGCGTGACTTTCCTATCGATACTAGCCATTTGAGTATTGCCGGTAACGTTACTTGAGCACATTAGTTATCATCGATCTACACCTTCCATTGCATACATACCATCTCATATTGGTATCATCTTGGTATCATCATATCATCTCATGTGCCACAAGTTTGTTCCCACATATACACAATTGCTATCTTGGTTTGTACATTTCGCATAGTGGCCATATAAAAAAAGAATAAAGCTTTTAAGCAAAAGAGAAAGAGAGAAAAGAAGCTTAAGCAATAGCCATAGCATCATACCACATTGCATATAAGATTGTCATATCCGATCATCTTGAGAGGAACACTGAGAATCATATATACATTGCATACTTGTGTTTGGAAGTCGCTACATTATGTCTCATATAGGATGTGCACAAGTTCATATCCGCCTATTGAGCAATCGGCTAGCGTCTCTCTAGTGTTGTGCGACAAGAGCATTTTCCATGGATTCCGCAGTTTCCGCTCAATCCTTGGTTGCACAACCGCATTTATCTATTCGTGTGTGTGTGTTTTCGTGTGCCACCCATATTGCTATTGGTCTACTTGTTTCACTTGCGAATTTGTGAATCTCTTTCAACATTATTGACTCTTGCTAAGATTTTGCATCAAATTTTTGTGCCACTATCCTCACCAAGCTACTCCATAAGCCTTACTTGTGTAGGTGTGAGAATTGATGAGATACGGTACCAATTGTGCTATTTCCTTGCTACACGATTGAGTGATCATTGATCCATTCTCAACATCGGTTAAGGTACATTTGGTATAGTTGTTCTCTTTCTCCCACTCACCTTTGCTCGAGTCTTGTGATGGATAGGCAAGGCATTTCATCTCTGGTCTTCCACGACAACGATGGCGCGAACAACTACATCACCAAAACGTCCATCTTTGATCTACAACGACAAATGCAAGGCACACAATCAAGATTGAGAGAGCGCATCAACAACCTCTCCATCGACATACGAGACTCCGAAGCACATATAAGAGACTACTTCGACAACAAGCTTTCCGCACAAAAGGAGGAGAATGATGCAAGGATGGAGGAGATTCAAACCTTGTTGGTCAACCGTTCTTCCCCTTGATCATCGTCAAGGCGGTGGCGAGCAATTCGCCATCTTCGGAGCCCCCAAGCGATGCAAGCGCAATTCATCCACGTCCACATCTCCATGGTGACCACCATCACATTCGTGATCCACATCGTCATGAAGGGCAAGTCTCCTCCAAGCAACATGTGCATGACAACGATGAACGACATCTACTACGAGCTCAAGCATGACAACGACACCATCAAGATGAAGATGCTCCACACGCGCAAACCTACAACTCCCAACAAGCTCTACATCAAGCTACGACCAACCTTCATGAGCACAAAAGAAGACCACGAGACAAGCACCACCAAGAGGAAGCTACGGCTACAACCACCACTTCGACATCTTCCAAGTGTTATCAAGGCATCTTTGCCTTTGAACGTACGGCATCTTCGCCTACTTCCCACGAGTTCCCCTACATCGACATCATCAAGTCCAAGGTGACCACCTACAAGCGAGGGCGACACTTACATCTTTGGAAGCCCCCCAAGGAAGATGCCCGAGCATGGGAAATTCCCTTCGGTCGTGGAGACGAGCTATGAGGTACCATATCATATGGGCCTCATACAAGACGACAACAAGATGGTCGAGCAAGGGCCATCCCCTTCGACCACGGCGGCGAGCATGAACCTCTTGAACAACATGAAGATGGTGCCCCAATATGTCTCCTACTCCGAGTCAGGCTACGAGACCACGCATGAGACCCTCTCTTTGGTCTCGGAGGAGAGCGATGATTTGTCACATCCTACATCATTCATCTTTGGAGGCGTTATGGATGAGGAGGTTGAGCATGGGACTATCCCTTCAACCATGGCGGCGTTAGGATTTGAGCATGAAGACATTTCCACCTACATCTCTCCGACACCCACATATGACGAGATGCTCCAATTCCCATGTGAGGAGAGCCACCACACCATGAGTGATATGAGTGACTCCACCATATGTAACACTGAGCACATTTCCTATGAGAGGATGAGCGTGACCACCACAAGCCTCACACTTGATAGCATGTCACACATCCCATGTGAGGTTGAGAGCCATTTGAGTGAATCCACCGATCATATGAGTGAGAGCATCTTACAAGGAGTGAGTGAGCCACAACACTTAGTGAGTGAGGTAGTTGAGACGACACGTGAGGCCACTATGATTTCTAACAACTTACTCTCTACTCCGAGCGTGTTTTCTTCTTTGGTACTAGGTCTCCTACATGACGACATGCTTATCCTCGACGAGTACATACCACAAATGGAGACGACGATGGACATGGTGGACGATGATGCACCCCCACATGGTTCCATCAAGATGAAGATGACCACGACTTGGTCTTTCACACCTCACGTACAACACATGAGCAATGTTCCAAAGGTAACATAGGTGACGGTGCTTCTCTTGTCCCACTAGTGGACTATCTTACCAATGATTGCTTGCATGATGCTGACACACCTATTACCATGCTTCATGCTAGTGTGACTTCCTCATGTCATCACTTACCAATTTATGATGAATATGATGATGAGCATGTTGAGTTGCCTAGTTGTGATGCCGTGCTCCATAGGATATCATGTGAAAATTCTATAGGTCACATCATGTTTGACAATCTGTTAAACTTGTCATATGGTATGAGTGAGATCTCCCATATTGCATCATTTCAATCTCAACATAGTTACTATGCATGCCCCATTAAAATAAATCCAATTTGCACTTATGGCATAGATGACAAGGTCATGGTTATTGGAATGTGTTTCTCTTGCGATGATATTGCTAAGCTTCCTTTACATGATTTGCGCAATTCATCTACTATGCCATGACATGATCACATTATTCCGCATATGCTTTATTTTGGATGTTGTCAATATTCTCCATGTGATGTTTCCATTAATTCTCATAAGGAGACCCCCCATAGTTTCCTCATACATATTAGGAGATTTTGATGCATTCCATACCTTGCATGATTCCCATAACCGCGTGCACCATATGCATTCCATGAATAACAATGCCGTACATATTTCTCATGCTGCATTACACAATTTGAGTCTCCACTATGCTATACATAACAACAAACCCCTCAAGATGGATGACATGTTTCTATATCACGCATCTCATTTATTTGAGCATTGGATATTTTGTGCTAAACAACACATGCATGTATGCATCATAATGGATGATGTGTACATATACCATGCACACACTATTTCTCCTTTTCCTTTGTTTTGTGTAGGTACTCACATATACTCCTCAACCTCTCAATCCCAAGAGTTGACAAAACGAGCTCTTGAGAGAAACGACGACTTGGGATCACATGGATTATCCTTACCACTGTTCCCTTCGCGCAAGGACTACGCGCACCTCTTCTACTTGGCTCTCAAACGGCTTTGGGCTATTTACCACTTGTCACCTTATCCCATTTTACCATGTTCACTTTGCATGTTCTGCTTGCTTTTATGCCTTTGCCATGCAATCGTGACCCTTGTTGCATTTACCCATGTATTGGGTTGATAGCATATATGTTCATGCCTCTCACTTGATTTGTCTTAATCATTATCTCTTGTCTATTTAGTCGCATCTCTAATATCCCCTTGTATTGAGTGCCAACTTGCTATGCTTATTCATCATGGAGACTTGGACATCTTACTTGTGATGCATGCTTGCTTATTTGAGCTTAATATCTATGGTTGTGCTAGCATCTTATGCCTACATACCATGCCCTATAGCCTTGTCATTTCTTATGATATGAATGATGATGACACTTGTTGGGTATTTCGCCACATAAATTATAGGTTTTGCATTTCCGCAAATCTCATTTGTTTTTTCGAGTGTTTGTCTCTTCCACTTTGGAGGATTCACAAGGCGGTACCGTCATGAGTCAACTTGGTCATGTGAAGGCGTACACGATGTGCGACACCATCATTTTCGTGACACTACTTAAGGTGAACTCCTTCCCTTTGAGCCATCCTCACATACACATATTGGATGGGTCATTCTTTCATTGTTCCCTCCTTCTTCTTGTCTACATGCTACATATATTTGATGGAGGACCGACATTGGAGATGGACCCTATGGACCTTCAAGTTGAGAAGTGCTCGGACTTAGGGGATGCGCCTACTTTGGAAGCACCACCGGACCACCACTTATGCCACGATATCAAGACATGGTACAACAACCCCCATGAAAAATTTGCATCTTATGCATGGATTGACTCACATTATGATTGCCTTGTTGCATCTTGTATTACCATGTCATCCATGATATATGAACTTGTGCACTTTTGTTAGCAAATTTGTTGTGATCTTCCTACATCATGATCATATTGCCCACCATCAATTGCACGATAACATAATAATATTGAGCATCCATTGCCATGTTCATGCTCTTGATAAACCATCATACCATGACATCATTTTGCATAATGGTAGAATTTACTTTTTGCATCGTGACAATTACCACACCTTTGTGCGCACATCAAATGAATTTGCTCCCATGAATGCTTTGCATATCATTCTATATCTTTTAGCTATGCATCATGTGCCTTGTCAAGAACAATCTTATCGGACGAACTCATGATTATTTGATGGACACCTTGTGTGCACTAACCATTTTATTTCCGAGTGTTGTCTGTGTTTGATCTTTTTGCATGTATACCACTCCGGCAACATTGGAGTACTTGGATTGCGCCATGTCTTCAACTCTGTCCAACTACAAGTTCGTCCACGACAGCTGTTTCCATGGTGATGAGGTTTACGATTCGAGGTCGGATCTTTCCCAGGGGGAGGGGAGATCTACGACCATCCCCATGTACACTACGACCACTCCCCAAGCCCCAATTGGACATATGACGAGACCTCAAGAATACGCCATTGGACACATGGTGAAGCCGCTCCAAAGTGCCTCCCCTTTCCATTCGTGTGAGACATGGTTGCTACCTCATGCAAAGACAATAAATGTGTTCAGGAACCCAGGAGACGACCATGGAGATGCTCGAAGCATAGGACAAGTCCCCAAGTACAAGGATGAAGAGGACCGACGAAAGAAGCTGGAGACAACTTCTAGGACCCGGACATCCGGCCACAACCCTGGACATCTGGCCCCTGAAGGTGACAACAGTAATAGCCCTGCAGCCGACATGCTACAGCGCCCGGACATCCGGCCCGACAGCCCGGACATCCGGCGCCTGCCCGGAAATCCGGCCCTCCATCACAGAATACCACCAAAACAGGCAAGTCCAGCCCGGACATCTGGCCAGAGGCCCGGACATCGGGCTCCTCGCGAGCCGCCGGACATCCGGCCCCCAGCTCGGACATCCGGCGCCTGTCTGCGCATAGTGAACTGGCCAATGGCCCATGTATCCTCTCCCACTTACCCCTTCGTGGCTAAGGCCTATATATACTCCTTCCCCTTCCTCTAGTTAGTGTTAGCAAAGGATTAGCTCATTTGAGAGATAGAGCTTTGCTCATCCACTTGATACCTTCTCCATCGGAGACCACGACCTCTACGTAGAAGATCCCCCAAGTTCATTCAAGACCCCTCACAGGAAGACTCCTCAAGACCTCCTCACGCAGAAGAACTACCGCCTCTTGTATCGTCCTTTGTTGTGTTTGGATCTTGTATCACTCTTTATGTTCATGGATCTAGCACATGTGTGATTGTTCTCGTTGATTTGAGTGTCTTTCTCTCGTGTTCTCCCCTCGTGTTCTTCGTAGGATCCTCTCCATTTTGTGAAAGATCGGCCCTAGGGTTTCCACCCTACATCACTTATCCTAGGCCCAAATCATGGGGAAGTGTCATGTAGTCGATGTTCACATAGCGCCACTAGAGGAAAGACAACATACATCTCATCAAAATATCGAACGAATACCAAATTCACATGATTACTTATAACATGACTTCTCCCATGTCCCCAGGAACAAACGTAACTACTCACAAATCATGTTCATGTTCAAGATCAGAGGGGTAATAATTATCATTAAGAATCTGAACATCTGATCTTCCACCAAATAAACCAACTAGCATCAACTACAAAGAGTAATCAACACTACTAGCAACCCACGGGTACCAATCTGAGGTTTTGAGACCAATATTGAATACAAGAGATGAAGTAGGTTTTGATAGGAGATGGTGCTAGTGAAGATGTTGATGAAGATTGACCCTCCCTCGATGAGAGGATCCTTGGTGATGATGATGGCTTCGATTTCCCCCTCCCGAGGGGAAGTTTCCTCTGTAAAATCGCCCAGCCGGAGCCCTAGATTGCTTCTGTCCAGATTCCGCCTCGAGATGGCGGCACTTCATCCCAAAAGCTTCCTTCTGATTTTTTCTAGTTCAAAACCCTCCATATAGCAGAAGATGGACACCGGGGGCTCGCCAGGGGGTCCCACAAGCTCAAGGGGCGCGCCAGGGGGGTAGGTCGCGCCCCCAGGCTTGTGGCCACCTGGTGGGTCCCCTTCTGTTGTTTCTTCGTCCAATATTTTTTATATTTTCCAAAACAATTCTCCGTAAACTTTCAGGACATTTGGAGTTGTGCAGAATAGGTATCTCAGATTTGCTCCTTCCCGGTCCAGAATTCTAGTTGCGAGCATTCTCCCTCTTCATGTAAATCTTGTAAAATAGGAGAGAAAAGGCATAAGTATTGTACCATAATGTGAAATAACAATCCATAATGCAATCAATATCAACAAAAAACACGATGCAAAATGGACGTATCAACTCCCCCAAGCTTAGACCTCGCTTGTCCTCAAGCGAAAGCCGAAATCGATAATCATGACCACATGCTTAGAGATAGAGGTGTCGATAAAACAAAATACGGGATGAGGGCATCATGATCATCTTTAGAACATCAACATATTGTCATATAACTTCTTATGCCAAAATGATAATTTGTTCACAAGGTAAAGTATGAACCTCAAACTTTATTGAAAACTAACAAACTATGATCTCGGTCATTGAGGCAATTGCAATTTATCATAATATCAGAAAGAGTCAATGTAAGAGATTTTATCTAGCAAATCCACATACTCAACCATCTTTTAGTCTTTGATAGTTGCTAACACTCACGCGATATTTATGAGATCAAAATTTTAATCTGGTACAAAGAAAGATAGGGGCTTATAGTTTTGCCTCCCAACCATTTACCTAAAGGGTAATGTCAACAATAATAATTTATGGTCACCTACATCCGAGTGGATATGTATGTCTGGATCTTTCCCCAACACATAGTGCTTTCCAAAAAGAGAAAGTGTAAAAAGGAAGGGTGAAGATCACCATGACTCTTGCATAAAGGTACAAGGTAACAGTAAAAGATAGGCCCTTCACAGAGGGAAGCAGAGGTTGTCATGCGCTTTTTGGTTGGATGCACGAAGTCTTAATGCAATGGAACGTCACTTTATATTGCCGCTTGTGATAGAGAACTTTATTATGCAATCCATCGCTTTTATTTCTTCCATATCACAAGTTCATATAAATTTTATTTTCCCCACACTAAAAGATAGTGCATATTTAGAGAGCAATTTTTATTCCTTGCACTGATGACAACTTACTTGAAGGATCTTACTCAATCCATAGGTAGATATAGTGGACTCTCATGGCAAAACTGGGTTGAAGGTTTTTGGATACACAAGTAGTATGTCTACTTGGTGCAGAAGATTTGGCTAGCATAGGACGAGAAGCAAGCTCAACATGTTAGAGGATCCATGACAATATAACTTCTATTCAGACATAAGGGAACATAAAACATTACGTTGTCTTCCTTGTCCAACATCAACTTATTAGCGTATAATATTTTAATGAGTGCTCACAATCATAAAGGATGTCCGAGATAGTGTATTTATATGTGAAACCTCTCTTTCTTCATTACTTCCTATTAATTGCTACAATGACCAATACTATGTTTGTCAACCCTCAACAATTTTCATGCATCATACTTCTTATATGTGAAGTCATCACTCTCCATAAGATTATTATACAATCTTTTTATTTCTTTTTACTATTTTTCTTTTCCAAGATCAAAGCAAGAAAGCAAAGCCCTCAACTCAAAACTAATCTTTATTATATAACTCTCACACTCTATACATAGATAGATCATGAAGCAAAAACTTAAAGACTAGATCATACTAAAAACTTTTATTCTACTAGATCACGATATAGCCAAAAGGATCAAACTAAAATAAACGAAAAAGAGAAAGATGGGATGATGAAACGATACCGGGACACCTCCCCCAAGCTTGGCACAAGACAAGGGGAGTGCCCATACCCATGTACTCAAGTCTCCTTCTTCAGAGGTGGTGGTGCAATATTCTTGGCAATGATGCCCTTCAGGATGCGATTTTTGCTCCTCGAGCTTGTTGATTTGCTATTTGAGATATATAATTTCCTTACGTAGCTTCCCAGTGACAGTTAAGGCATCGCCCACCCACGGATGCATCCTTGCTGCAGAGGAAAAAGCAACAATCTTTTTCAAGTTATTGTAAGATATAAATTTAGCACCGGGGGGTTTGACCGAATTCGGGATGATTGAGGCATCGAGTTCCACATGCATGGCTCTAGGTTGAGAGAGACAAGTGACTTCTTGGTCCTCTTCCATGGCATCCACTCTTTTCAGGTCGGCTTCCATCTCTTCCTCTGTCGACCACCCAAAGGGATTAGCGTCTTTGTATGCTCTTGGATCCGGTGTTGGGTGGGAGACCCGACTCTCCCCGACTGACTCTTGCAAAGACATTTTGCTATAAATCTACTACAGAAGTAGCTCGAAACGAAAACATAGGATATTGTCGTAATACGGTGGTCAAAACCTTCGGGAGATTATATAATGAATTTTTACTTGGCAAAACAAGTATTCAGGGAGAAAACGGAGTCCGGAGGGCACACGAGGTGGCCACAAGCTTGGGAGGCGCGCCCCCAGGCTTGTCGCCTGCTCGTGCACTTTTTTAAATATTCCAAAATGGAGTAAAATTGCTTTTGGAAAACCTTTGGAGTTGGTTTACTTACTGTATCACATACCTATTGCTTTTCAGGGTTCTGGAGCGTGCTGGAAGGTTTCTTTTATGTACTCTTCCAGTGTTATGCTATGAATAATATTAGTTTCAACATTTATGGGTTTACCTGAGATATAATGTTTGATTCTTTGGCCATTAACCACCTTCTAGTTATTTCCCTCGGCATTGTTGATCTTGATGGCAACGGAACGATAAACTTCTTCAATAATGTAAGGGCCTTCCCATTTGGAGAGAAGTTTTCCTGCAAGAAATCTTAAAGGAGAGTTGTATAGCAAGACATGGTCACCTACATTAAATTCCCGCTATTGTATTCTTTTGTTATGCCATATTTTAACCTTTTCTTTAAACATTTTAGCATTTTCATAGGCCTGGGTTGTCCATTCATCAAGTGAGCTAATGTCAAATAACCACTTTTCGCCAGCAAGTTTGAAATCATAGTTGAGCTCTTTAATTGCGCAATAAGCTTTGTGTTCTAATTCAAGAGGTAAGTAACATGCTTTTCCATAAACCATTTTATAGGGATACATACCCATAGGATTTTTATAGGTAGTTTTATAAGCCCATAATGCATCAAGTTTCTTAGACCAATTCTTCCTAGATCTATTAATAGTATTTTGCAAGATCAATTTTATTTCCCTATTACTTAATTCTACTTGAACACTAGACTGAGGATGATAAGGAGATGCAATTCTATGATTAACATCATACTTAGCAAGCAATTTACGAAAAGCACCATGAATAAAGTGTGAACTACCATTAGTCATTAAATATCTAGGGACTCCAAACCTCGGGAAAATAACTTCTTTCAGCATTTTAAAGGAAGTGTTGTGATCAACACTACTAGTTGGAATAGCTTCCACCCACTTAGTAACATAATCAACAGTGACCAAAATATGTGTATACCCATTAGAGGAAGGAAAAGGTCCCATATAATCAAATGCCCAAACATAAAATGGTTCAATACCAAGTGAATAACTCATAGGCATTTCTTGACGTCTACTAATATTACCAATTCTTTGACATTCATCAGAAGAAAAGACAAAGTTACAAGCATCTTTGAAAAGAGTAGGCCAATAAAAAACAGATTGTAATACCTTATGTGCAGTTCTATCTCCAGCATGGTGTCCCCCATAAGCCTCAGAGCGACACTTGCGTAAGTTTTTTTCCTGTTCATGCTCAGGTACACAACATCTAATAACACCATCTACTCTTTTATAAAGGTGTGGGTCATCCCAAAAGTAATGTCTTAAATCATAGAAAAACTTTTTTCTTTTGTTGTTATGTGAAACTAGGTGGTATAAATTGAGCAACAATATAATTAGCATAGTCTGCATACCATAGAGTACTATGAGAAGCATTTATGATAGCTGGTTGTTCACCAGGAAATCTATCATCAATAGGTAGTGGGTCATCAAGAATATTTTCTAACCTAGACAAGTTGTCTGCTACGGGGTTCTCAGCTCCCTTTCTATCAATAATATGCAAATAAAATTCTTGCAGCAAGAGAACCCACCTAATGAGTCTAGGTTTAGCATCTTTCTTTTCCATAAGGTACTTGATAGCAGCATGATCAATGTGAATAATAACATTGGTATCAACAATGTAAAATCTGAATTTATCACAAGCATACAAAACTGTTAAAAATTCTTTTTAAGTGGTAGAATAATTTCTTTGAACACTGCCTAGGGTTTTACTAGCATAAGGGATAACATTCAATTTCTTATCAACTCTTTGTCCTAGAAGAGCACCAACAACATAATGACTTGCATTACACATAATTTCAAAGGGTAGGGTTTCAATCTGGCTGGTGAACAATAGGTGCAGAGATTAAGGCTTTGTTAAGTATTTCAAACACTTCAACACAATCATCATCAAAAACAAATGGAACATCTTTTTGCAAAAGATTAGTAAGAGGCCTAGAAATTTTAGAGAAGTCTTTAATAAATCTCCTATAGAAACCAGCATGACCTAGGAAACTTATTATACCTTTGATATCTTTAGGACACGACATTTTTTCAATAGCATCAACTTAAGCTTTATCAACTTCAATACCTCTCTCGGAGATATTATGCCCCAAGACAATACCTTCATTAACCATAAAGTGGAACTTCTCCCAATTCAAGACAAGATTAGTTTCTTCACATCTCAGCAAAAATTGATCAAGATTGCTTAAGAAACCATCAAAAGAAGTTCTATGTATGAAAAAATCATCCATGAAAACCTCAACAATCTTTTCACAAAAGTCAGAGGATATAGTAGTCACACATCTTTGAAAGGTAGCGGGTGCATTGCATAAACCGAAAGGCATACATCTATAAGAAAAAGTACAAAAAGGGCATGTAAAAGTAGTTTTTTCTTGATCCTCTTGTTACACAGGTATTTGGAAAAAACCAGAATATCCATCTAGAAAGCAGAAATGTGTATGTTTTGAGAGTCTTTCTAGCATTTGATCAACTAAATGTAGAGGATAATGATCAACAGAGACAATAGGCATACCAACAACAGGTCTATGTTTATCCTATTGATCGGGTTTAGCAATTCTAGTAGCTTCATCACAGAAATAAATAATATGCCGATCAATATTTCTCCCAAGAGATCTTTAACCATAGAAACATTAGGTTCAACTTTAATTTGTTCAGAGGGTGTAGGTGTTCTTCTATAACTCTTGCAAACTACAACCGATGCTTTCGCATGTTTTTTTATCCTAACAGGAAAAGGTGCACTACAAAAAAATACACTTCCGTGATGATACGTGTTTGTCACAGTAGGTCACGTTTTTTGTCATGCATGTACATCCATGACAAAATTATCATCACGGAAGTGTCCACTTCCATGATGATAAATCGCGCGTCACAGAAGTGCTTTCGTCAAGGGTGACCGACACGTGGCATCCACCGTAACGGAACGTCATTAAGCTATCGGGTCGGGTTTTGGATCCGATAACCCGTTAACAGCCGCGACCAATGGGGATTTTCCACGTGTAAAATCATCATTGGCTGGAGGAAACACGTGTCGTCTCATCGTTGGGACAGATGTCATCCATTCATTGGACAGAAGGCGCCTATGATACGTCGACACGTGGCACGACCCATCAAGTTTAAATGGGCCGGCCCAACTAAAGGCCCACAAGATTTTGCGGACCATAATGGGCCGGGCCAACTAAAGGCCCACGAGATTTTGCGGACCATAATGGGCTGGCCCAGCTAAAGGCCCACAAGATTTCGCGGGCCATAATGGGCCGACCCAGGTAAAGGCCCACAAGATTTTTGTGTGCCATAATGGGCCGGCCCAGGTAAAGGCCCACAAAATTCTTGCGGATCATAATGGGCTGGCCCAGCTAAAGGCCCACGAGATTTCGCCGACACTAATGGGCCGGCCTAGCTATAGGCCCACAAGATTTTGAGGACCCTAGTAGGCCGACCCATTAACTGGCTGCCATTTTTTGGGCCAAATGCCGGCCCATATTTGATCCGGTCCATTAATGGCCTGCCACGTTCCGGGCCTAATAATGGCCCATATGAGATCCGGCCCGTTAAAAGCCTCCCACGTTCTGGGCCAAATCACGGCCCAGATCAGGTCCGGCCCTTTAAGAGGCTTTGGCCTCAATTATGGCCCATATCAGATTGGGCCCGTTAACTGGACGCTATGCTTTTGGGCCCACTTGCTAAAGGCCCATTTAGTTATTCGGCCTGATATTAGTTTCGGCCTGTTAAGGGCCCATTTAACATTTCGGCCCTATATTAATTTCGGCCTGTTAAAAGCCCGTCATATAGTTGGGCCAAACTACGGCCCGGTTTGCATCCGGCCTGCTCGCAGCCGATATCTGATTGGGCCAAACAAGGGCCGAGACAATTTTGGCCTGTTAAAAGCCCGTGATTTGATTCGCACAATCATGGGCCGGGGTCCATTTCGGGCTGCTGCCGGCCCGTGAGCTGTTCGGCACGTTTTAGGCCCAACCTACTTCTCAGCCTCCTAAAAGCCCATTGAGTTTTCTTGCGAAAAGAGGGCCGGGGGTTACTCGGCCTATTAAAGGCCCGAATCTACTAGTGGGCCAGTTTGACAAGGCCCATGATGCGGATCATACATCGTGATTGCATGACGGCCCGATTATGTACCGTAATTTTACGGTTTGGCCGGTTTACTGCGAAGACAGGATATATATACAGTAAAATAACTGCAGCATCGTGAATAAGAAAACACCTAGACTATACAATAAAGAAATTACGGCATATTACATCCACTGGGCATCAAAGTTCGCCACTATGATAATAAAGCACAAGCAGACAGCAGATTACATACACTGGGCATCGAAGATCGCCACCAGTGCAAATAAACACGCCGACAAAATAATATACAAAACCGACAGCTCTTTAATAGAGTTCAAGAAAGGTTAGCCCTACTGGCGAGCTGCAGCGCAACCACCTGAGCAAGATGATGAGACTGCGCTTGTTCAACACTTATATCTTCCTCACTCTGAAAGATAAACAAGCACACAGATGACAGGTTTTGCACATAAAAGTATCAGTGCTGACAATTCATCACATTTCTTACTGACGAATAAAGTGACACAGTTTAAAATTGCATTAACACAATATGGTATTTTTTAGGTCAAGACATGGCAGGAAATGACATTGTGAAGGAGTTGGCAGCTTCACGACACCACTAGATTACATATCAAGAACTCATAAGTATCAATGGTTAGTGTGCTGTCAATTTATCCCATTTCATATTGGCAAATAAAGAGACGGTTTAAATAATAGTAGAATGATATGACATTGTTCATAGTTAAGACATTGCAGAATATGAAAGTGTGTTGTAGTGGGTAGGTTCACCACACCACTGGATTACGGATGAAGAACAGAAGCATACATGCAGTGCAAAAGAAGATCACTTGCTCTGTATAGTTTAATTTACATGGTATGAAGAAGGAACTTGGTTGTACAACTGAAAACTTAAATTGAGAAGGACAAACTTTTGTTTATGAACTACATAATAAACTTTAAACATGCAATTTGATGCAAACACCAAAAATAAACAGCTGTTGCAGTCATGCCTAACCAAATATACACAACAAAGTTTGAAGGCTTGAGAAGGACAAACTTACATTACTGGTGAAGACAGGCTCTATAAAGCCCTTGTCCATGCTGATGGGGGCGCAATTCAAGAAGTTTACCACAGAATCTTCTTCATAAGCATTGCCTTTATTCTACATTTTGTTAAGAGTAAATATAGATGTGATAATATACGAAAAAATGGAGAATATTTAAGATAAGATGAAGAGTGATGCTACATAACCAAGTAGCTATAAATGTATGTGCAGCGATACAGGCAAAAGGCACAGGCAAGAGCAATGCACAGCTAAACTTCTTCAGTACCAACCTTATGGTAAGAGTAAATATAGATCTAATGTGTAGAAAATGGAGGGCAAAGGAAAATAAGCTGTAGAGTGATGGTACATGAACAACTACCTGTCAATATAAGTACACTGATAAAGGACAACATGTACTTACAAGAACAATGCAGAGCTACAAAAATCATTGGCATTGGATATATTCTACACTAATGTAACCATTCATACAGATCAGATAGTTTGGAGCGAACAATTGATAAGCAAGCCATCATGCATACTGCTGTCACATAATGAACAAAGTATGTATGCAAGTACAGTGATACAAGACAACAGGTACTAACAAGAGCAAATCAGCGGGCAGCATATTTGTGATATCCTGTCGTTCTTTTCAAACCGGAATTGTTCTTCGAGCAGATTTCCTGCAAAAAAGATCCGTAAGGCACATGCGGAAAAGTAGAAGTTCAAATTGTCATTTGATTTCATAGACAGTACCATCCTGGGAACAAGACCAGTGCATAACAAGGTTTTTCCATTCAATGTCTTTTAAATTTAGCACAGGAGACTTCACCGGAAATTCGTTTATAGACTTGCCATCAAAGTGTGATTTCCTCAGGTAACACCGATACTGCTGCAATGCTTCCTTGAAAAGCACAAGCAAGCTTTGCTTGTCATGACTATCCAGATGGACCCTCGCCTAGTTACAACAATGTAATGTAAATCATTGATGTGTTCGATCAGCAGAAAATAGGAAAATAATAACCATGAATAATAACACTTACACGTAAGTTGGACAGGAAGATGTGAAAATGGTGTTTGTCTTCACTATAATCTTCCCATGATGGGAATATATGCACGTAGTCCCTAACAACATTGAAAGCATTGTCTTTTAAACTGGGAATAAATGGAATGGGGTTCCAATCTGCAGGAATTGGCCGTCTCTACAGTTGGGATAGGTCTTCGGCCGGTGGACTTGCTGTACTTTTTGCTGGAGTGGGATTTTTCTGTGGTACAGCTGGTGCTATGGAAAATGAAATCGGTATACCTTTTGCTGGAGTGCAGGTCCTGTGTGGTGGGGCTAGTGGTGTGGCCAGTGAAGTATGGGTACAGTCCGCTGGAGTCGATCCTACGTTTAGTATCACTGGTTGTACAGCCAATATAAGTGGGGCGCTGTCTGATTTCTCTGGCACCACCATGTTTTTCAAGGACTTTGCTGGTGCTCCTTCAGGTTCGGCAATCACCCTCTTCCTTTTTGATGTCTGATGCACAAGAACAACATTTGAGTGGAAAAACATGGTATGATGACAGATGGAATATGAATTGATAACGGATGGGCATGGAATCTCGAGTTATATGATGAGTAAACTAAGCAGATGGCAGTGCAACAAAGTAGAAGAAATGCAAGACAACATATGCAAGATACGCGCAATCAATAAAACCTTGCCAAATTAGAACAGGCACCTTGATGGGTGAACAGAACAAGCCATCTGCCTTTGACTCCTCGAGGTTAGAATAGTCATTAGGATGATATTCTGAACAAGAATCAACAGGTGGGGAGCGTATGAGTTTCATTGCTTCCAGAATGGCACTCAATGCCTTGGTGCTAATTTTGTAAGTCATTGCAGTGTTCCACAATATTCTTCTGATGCGCGGATTCTGATATTCACTATAATTGCGTATAATATCTGAGAACCATGAAAACATAAATAGTTGTGAGATTATCTTTGTAATGCAGATGATATTCTAATATAGGGGTGCCCCTGTAAACACTTGTGTGCTATCACTGGATTCTGATGAGAGAGCTCATGTGTGCTGTAATATGGTGCGTGCATTTATATAATCTGGCACAAGTACACAAAAAAATAGGCTCCAGAAGTAAGGATAGCTGGTAGATGATAGGTTCATAATATACTATATAGAGAGTTTATTGCCAAACCATGATAACAAGAGCACACAACAACTAGGCAGATCATAGTGTACATAACAGGGGTACACCATAACCACGATATATAAATCAGGAAAGTGGAACTGGCTTGAAAATACAGTGTTGTATTGCCGCTAGTAATTGAAAGCCTATCGATCATGTACAGGCCAGCTCTATCAGCTGTTGACTGCAGATGTCCCTGCGCCCCTTCCTGACAAGGAACATACTGTACGTACTAAATACAGAATAAACAAAGAGGAACATGTTAAAGAACAGAAGAGGAAGCATATTCTTGAGGTTCTGCTTCATTGCATACAATGTTGGTTGCCCACTTATGATGAATCACAGCGCCCAAAGAAATGCAATTCCATGCTGTCTCTCTATATGTGGCAATTTTGAACAAGAGTCATTAGGATCATATTCTGAACAAGAATCAATAGGCGGGGAGCGTATGAGTTTCATTGCATCCAGAATGGCACTCAATGCCTTGGTGCCAATTTTGTAAGTCATTGCAGTGTTTAGCTTCAAGAGTGGACTGCTGCTAGTGCGACACAAAGCAGCTACACAGATCATAGTGTAGATATAACGGGGAAAACCGTAAGCATCAGAGTAAAATCAGCAAAGTGGAACTTGCTGGAATATATGTGCTAGTATTGCCGGTACGGCTAGAAAGGCTTCAGATGCCAGCTCTCTTCAAGTGAAGGTGCGGTACTGTTAATATCAGTGTTACTCTCAAAGGCGACACAGCTCCCCGCATTTCCTTGCTATTCTTATAGGATTCGAGTGGGCAGGTCACTACAAATCCTATTCCTGTGTTTACAAGATCCTACGAATCAAAGAGGCTCAAAGTGTCCATCACAACCGACCGTATACACCTCTACACTGCAAAAGCCCTGCTCATCTTCAGTACAAGGAACATACTGTACCACTATCATACTCCCTCCGTTCCAAAATATAAGTCTTGGTAGAGATTTCCACTATGGATCACATACAAATGTATCCAGATACATTTTAGAGTGTAGATTCACTCATTTTGCTCCATATGTAGTCCATGGTGGAATCTATACAAAGACTTGTATTTAGGAACGGAGAGAGTACATATTAAAGAAGAACGGAAGAGGAACGTGGTAAAGAAGAGCAAGCATATTTTGGATAATAAAATGTTGGTTGCGCAGTGCCCACACATGATGAACCAGAGCGCATTAAGAATGCAACTCCCAGCTGTCTCTCGACCATTTCAGGCGGTTGGATGAAGATCCTACGTCTCCTAACCCATCTTCTTCCTCGTCTCTGATTCTTCCCATACAGAACACCGCACGGGCTGCCGGCCGGACCACCGGCCCCCGCCGCCTGTGTTCCTCCGCCACCCCCACCCCAACCCCCACCCGCGTCGAGTTTTCTTCGTTCGGCGAGGCCCCACAACCACCCGAGCCCCTTCGTTCGCACCGGCGAACTCCGGCGAGCTCTGAAAAATCGACTGACCCAATTTTGAAATTTAGTCTACTGTGATTTAACTAGTGTGGAATATAAAAGGGGAAAACCATAAGCATTGGGAGTATAGTGTTGAGCGTGCCATTGCGGATCTGAAGGTGAAAACCGGACAAAGGCAACTTCGCAACCAAGACAAGAAATCAGAGTAAAGCAGTGGCGATCTATTTTCTTGCTGCGATAAATAAGTTGAGCAGATACGAAAGAGTACCGCCTCTGGTGCGGCGCCGTGTGCGCATCTGCTGAGAATTTGACGGTGCTGCGTTAGCGATGGCTGTCGGCGGCGTGGAAGCAGATCTAGGAGGGTAGACGGTGGCGGCGGGGCGCGGTGGACGAGACGGTCGTAGGAGCGGCGCCGGCAAGGTGGACGACGGCGGGGATGAAGCGAGAGGACGGGATGCAAGGATCCCGCTCCGAAGCCGTGGATGAGAGAGTTCGATCTCTTGTAATGGATGGCGGCATCGGGGTATCAGCTCCGGCATGGTGGAGGAGGACGGCGATGGATGTGGTGGCCGACGGCGGCGGACGGAGGAGGGTGGGGTGGAGAGGGTGTTTTGGCGCCCACGGAGTACGAATGGGGAAAAGCGAGGTAGAGAGGAAGGGGGGAACCATGTATTCAGGGCGTGCTTGTCTCAAATGCGAGGAAATTTACAAACTTAGCCCCCGTTTCAAATTTCTACTACATCACAGCATGTCGGTTGGGGATAGGACGGTAATCTCGCATACACCGAATATTTGCCGACGAGAGTTTGTTTTTGGTGCCCACCGTGTATGAATATGAATCGGGGAGGGAGTCGATTTCGGCCGAGGACACACTGTGTTTTGGCGCCCACCGTGTATGAATCCGGGTGAGAGGCGGTTACGTCACGTTTGGGTGAAATTACAAACCTACCCCTATCGAAACCTATAGAAATCCAGCAGATAGGCTTTGCGTGGCAGGGATAGGCAGTAGTGATTTCCATCTCGCAGATTTTGGTTTCGGGTGGTTACTGCGACTTTCCCCGCTTCGTTCAAATTTTGCAGAGTGCACGTTTACCGTGCCAACTCAATTCGAATCCCGTTTGTATTCTATTTTTTTGGGCGGGATCCATTTTCAATTGGAATTACATTCTATATACATCATTTTTTTATATATACTTTCAAAAGCACCACACCATTTATACATAAATATGGTTTACAAATGGCATGATCTCAGATTCATAAGGTTGTATCCATCAATTTGGATTTTCAAATATTTGAAACCACTTTATGTTGAAATCCAATGTATGCATTCCTCGCTAACTGTCTCCAATTAATGTGTGTTTCATGCGGTTTTATTTTTACTTCTCAAACATGTATAATGTGTTTCACACACGCAACATATAGTGTAATCCCGTTTAGACATTAATTGCATATAAACCATGCATTGTTTGTAATTGAAGAATCTATGGATCACCAATATTGATAAACTATATAACATTACACGTGTGCCCAAACTGAAATGAATATGCATGTTTGATACACCAATTTGCGTTATGATATTATCGATGTCGTGATCTCCAGTTTAAATATTTGAATCCCCTTTAATCCAGATATTCGTCTCATATAGCTATCACTCATGCTTATATAGGACTATCTCTCTGGACCTATACGCGTTCATCGTCTCTCAGGTATCTCTCGTGCTACCTGTATGTCGACAATGACCTTTTATCTTCGTAACACACTGATGGTACTCTCTCCCTCGACCTTCATCACTCTATCTCTCTCTAAGTATACCTCGCTCCCTGCTATGTGTCTCTAACTATGATTCTCCATGTGGAATCTCTTTCTCTCACACAAACACAAAACTTTGTCTCCCGGGGTCTCATTTCTCTCTACTATTCCCATGTGTGCCACTCGCACACCCCTCATACAGAGATGTCTTTCGCTCCTTAGATATGAGAACCTATGACTCTTCCTCTTCAATGTCTCTTTCTCAGACACAAACACAAACTCTGTCTCCCAGGGTCTCATATTTCTCCATTGTTCTCTTGTATGTCGCTCACACACACCCTCTCTCTCTCTAGAGATATCTTGTGTTCCCTCGTATGTCTCTCTAGCTATCACTCTCGTTGTGAAATATCTTTCTCTCTCGCAGACACAAAACTCCGTCTCTCTGGATCTCATTTCTCTCTGATATCTATTTGTATGTGACTCACATACACCCTCTCTCTATCTCTCTCACACCCACACACATAACCCAGCCTTCTGATCCACTCGACTCCTATCTCTAACGCACACAAGCTAGCCTCTTTATCTTTCTATTTATCTGTTTCTCCATCAACCTTCTTTCTCGCCCTCACTCTTGATTCCTATCATGCACACTACATATGTTTCTCTCTACATGCAGTCAAGTGCCCTCTCACACACATATATAACTTCACCCTTTGAACCACCCGACGGTCATCTCCAACACCCAAACTAGCGGATGTCCCTCTAGCTAGCATCTCCATCTCTGTATCTATCTGTAGTTTCTCCGTCAACATTTCTTTCTCGCACGGAGTCTTGCTTCCTATCACCCACACTATATATGTCTCTCCATACATATGCATTTATAGGTTGGTCTCTTTTGCACAATCGTTGCGCCTCACTCCCTCTGCTCGCCATAGATGCATGCTCCAGCCCACGCCACTATCTCTTAAAGACAAAAACACATGCTCAATTGTCGGGCCTTCTTCCCTGCATTCTCACATGCATGCATATTGTCATACCGATCCGTCTCTCCCATGTCGTTGATATTATGACTTATGTCTTCTTTCTTTTATCTCGATCATGCGCGCGCGCACACACACACATCCCACGTATACATGTATACCTCTCACACATGCACGTTCAAGGTCTCTATGTCTCCATACGTAGTTAATTACCCTCAATCCTAATGCCACATCGAATCGTTCTCCTCTTTTGTGCACATAACTTCCGCCTGGATGGGTAAAACACACACTCACACTTAACAATCTCCTTCTAGCTACCCCCTGCCTCCCACTCTTCCCCTATATCCCCGAAACCAATAAGACCATCCCTTTGTTTAATTCCCGCCTACATGCACCATCAATATATAGTAGTCTTCCTCGGTGTCTCTCGAACAAACACGTTCTCTCGATGTCGACTCCTCTCACGCGCACACACCTTCTCTTCCCTCTCTACGGGCATTTTCTCTCTCGCACCCCATCGTTGGTGGCCTCTGACATACACATCACCTCTCTATGATGAAGCCATGCACACTTAAATTACATCCGCCACAGAGGACCCCGCGACACACACACACACGCACACACACACGCACGCACCCCCCCCACACACACACTAAGACTCC